>NC_052069.1:40845056-40860056 GCF_015852505.1 Tachyglossus aculeatus
CTATGCTTTGTTATAGTTGTTGTGTTTGGCTGTGTCCATGATCAGATTTACTGAATAATTTTAAGTGGATTTTCAATCTCTCACTTAGAAAGGGAACATTAATTGTCTCAAAATAGGAACACTTTTTATTTACTTTATTTGTCAATCAAGGAACACCAGCGAGGACTCTTAAGTATAAAATTTTAATTGCTCATTCTGCATAACTATTTAATATTGCTGAAGAATGTCAAGCCTCTTCAAGGAAGTACATTTAAGGATTTATAGATTTATTTCATTGTGAATTTTAATGAAATAAATTTTCACTGCAGGGCTGGCGAGAGATGAGCCTATTAAATGAATCCTTGGTTTAAAATACAAGCAAAGCTATTCGTAAATACTTTGAAACACAAAGTAAAAAATGCTAGGAGAAAATAACTGATCTTACTCTTCGTACACAAAGTGAAACCTTTAATTTTTCTTCACGCGATTTCTTAAGTTTGTGATAAGGTTTAGCCCGTTTCTTACCGTGGTTTCACGTAGCATAAAAAGTGATTGCTAACATTTTTGCATCACACATGATGAAGAATGAACGATGTAGACGGGAAATAGGGAAATTGGAAAAAGGCTTATGAAACTCACAACTGAGACTCTGGTGTATTAAACTAGGGACGAAGCAGCTAAGGTGGTTTTAAATAAAAACAGAGTCTCATTATCACTGTTCTTGGCTATTAACTACATTGCTTCTGTGTATGATCAGGTAGATGAAGAGGTGTTAAGGAGAAAATTGAAGAAAAATCTGGCATGCAATTACAGATTTATGTATAGAGTCTTTCATGCTAGAATTCTTCCATTTTTCCTACCCACTTTCCCAGAGTGGGGGAGGTGGAATGTAAACTTTGAAAAACAAAATATATTTCAGGAAATGAACTGGAACTCAACAATGTATACTCCTAAAACCTTTGAAACCAGAGACAGGTGGCTTTAGGACTTACTAGCGTTTAAGAAGCATGGGAAACAGAATTGAAAGATGTAAGCTTGTCCGAGACTTTATGAAAACGACATATTTCAAGTTAATGTAAAACTTTTTCCGTTATAGCAGAAGTGACTAGATTTTTATTGCCAGCAGTGCCACCGATCAATTTTCATTGTAGTCTAGACTCTGGGCATAGCAAAATGGGTTCACTTCTGTCTTCCGTGTAGTGGACCATATGGCCCACAATACGGGCATTTTTTTTTTTTCAGCGACGTTCGCTACCTCGTAGACTCTGAAGAAGGTTCCTTTTTTTTTCGCGGTGGCAAGTTGAGTAAATGTGACAGATAGCTTCGTTTCCTATTTCCTTTCCTCGCTCCTACGCTTTTCATAATGGGGATATTCAGCCATCTCTTCCTCTATTTACAGAGGCAATTACATTTTCAGCGCTTAATACCCAGTAAATACACCTTCGAGTCCATTGGCATAGTTTAATGAGTTGATTATTTCAATTCCGCATCTTTAAAGGCCCCTAATTGTTCAGAGCGTGCTTAGAGGCCTGCCATTGAGGCCCTTCAACTTTCCAGTACTGAGCATTTTGTTCATAAGACCTGGAGTTTTTCCGTTTGTACTGCAACACCGATTACTTATACCGAGGAAATATAATTTCTAGCCTTAAATCATTTGGCTCCTTTTGAGTGAACTGTGAGTCCGTAGGGTGCCTGAACCTAGAACACCCTGCAGGCCGTAGTATTTAAAGGAAACCTGGCTGTCCTCAGGAGAACATCGATAGCCTATATCTACAGGACAAAATGAATCCACTCAATAGATTTCCGCAAAGTTCCTCCGTCAATTGCTGCCTGTGTGAAGTGTCTTCCCCCACGCAAAAGTGCGAGGGCTTTACCTATGAATGTTTAGAGCTCCGACTTGTCGGCAGCATCTCTACATCTAAATAAAATATGAGCTAGATTACATCCAACTCTTCCGTTAAAAGAAAATTTGAAGTCTTCTGGTTTACATATCACTCAGCAATTCCATTGTACTTACATAATTGGTGTTGTGTGTGTGTGTGTGTCCATCGTAGAGGACATTTGATGCTCATTTATTAAATATGCTTTCTGGCTGCTCCCTAATCTTTGTTCTGGACAGACAAATTACCTTTCTCACACTGAGCTTCAACTCTGGGGAATTAAGCCTCCACCACTTTAATTAGCTTGAAAGTGGGGGGTTGCAGTTACTAAAAGCCTGAGGTCTATTAGTAAGTTAGGAAAAGGGTGAAAAGAGAACTTCCTGGGAAGCCCAAAATGTCATTTAACAACCATAAAACCCTAATATATATTATTTCATTTTGGTAATTGCAAACAGATTGTATTTGTAGAATGTGGATGATCATTTCAAACTTACCCATGAAAGTTAAATTTCTATTGAGCTAGGCACTTTTAATTATCACAATTCATTAACACATTAGTGTGGAAGCACATGTTTGGCTTCATATATTGCAATGTTTATGTAACATTAACTAACTGAGCAGATGAAGAATTTTAAATGAAGAATCCATATGATTTATATATATATATGTGTGTGTGTGTGTGTGTGTGCATGTAGATATACACACATGGTGCAATTCATCACTAGAGAACATAGTTTGTGGAGAGAAGTGGTTATGAATATACACTTCTATTTACTCTATTCAAGCATCTTGTCCTTGGTGGGGTCAGGTTACTTCAGGGCTGCTTCCAATTTTTTTGGTTTGATTTTTTTGGGAGGAGGGGGTTGGCGGGGCAGGGTTAAAAAATAGAAAAAAAAAATCAACCCTATCCACTTTCAGGCTGTTACTGAGTTTTGGGTTAGATTTTTATCATTTTGGCACCTGGAGATGTTTGGAAACTGGTGGGAACACCTGATCCATCTCCCCGAACCGCTGGGATGTTATCTCCTTCCTCCCTAGACGAGGCAATGTACTCCTTTTCTGCCAGTGTCCTGGAGGATGGAAACCTGCTGAGGGTCTGTTATCTTGCTGCTGCTCTTCCAGACACTGTACTAAACGCTGGGGTAGATTGACGCTAATCAGGTTAGTCACCGCCCACGTCCCATATGGGGCTCTCAGTCTTAATCCCCATTTTACAGATGAGGTAACCAAGGCCCAGAGAAGTGACATTACTCGTCCAAGGTTCACAGCAGATAAGTGGCGCAGCTGGAACTAGAACCCAAATCCTGACTCCCAACCTGTGTTCTAGATTCTGAGTCACGCTGCTTCTAAAATTTGAAAGCAATTAAAAATATGAGTCCCTAATAGAGGCCGTCCAACATTTTTTGTCTTGTCCATGGAAAGTCATTAAATGTCCTGTTTTGCATTAAAGTCCACCCAAAAGGGTTAAAATCTGTAGAGGTGACAGCCCTGCCTTAGTAGTTTATTTCATTTCTTTGAGGATGAAAGTTGAAAACACACCTTTAGCAAAGTTGAGCACTTTGGGTTAGAACTTTGCTCTAGGAACTTTAAAAAAAAAAAAAAGTCCGTGCCATTTATCGTCTCACTTCCTTTACTAGTAGAACCAGTAGATACGTCATGCTCGAATTCTTCGCTGCCTAAGTGGGTAGGAAGCTTCAATCAAGTCACAGTTGGCAAGTAATCTAATAAAAGGAGATTAGTGAATGTGGAGAAGACAAAAGCAGTCATGTTTGAGTTTAATATCCCTCAAATTTAGCATTTTAGCTAAGATGCACATTTTTATTTCTTACAGGTCTGCTAAAAGGTCAAAGTAATGCAGAGTGCGTGCCTTCATCTCAAATTTTGTTCATCACAGATGGATCCCATGTGTCTCCAGTAGACAAGTCACCTTTGTAGCTAGCACCAGTGCCAGCTCCATGCCATTGCACCTTCTTTATTCTTGATTGCCCTTCCCACATTTATTGGTGTATTAAAATGACTGAATATGAACATTAAGGACTCCATGAACCTGGGCTAATGGGAGACTGTAGCGAAAATGAAAAAAGATCCACCGGAGGACATCTTTGGGGGGAGGGGGCTGGGGAGGGAGGGAAATGACTAATGAAGCTAATTAAAAGAAGCATTCAAATCTGCTTTCTACCGTCATTAACAATTAGCAGGGCACTGGCCAGAGTTTGTACCCTGTGTTTTACCTTAACAACATTCTATTTGCTCTTTGTATATTTAAGTGTTGTAAGGAAATGTGTTTCAATCAAAACTGAACATGAGATAAAGGAAGAGATGTGGCTTTTGTGATATTCTATCACAAACACTTTTATTGTATCTCTGTAAAATACAATGTATGTATGCATGTAAGTGTTTTTGTCCTAATGTTGCTACTTCCCATGGCAAAAAAAAGGAAAAAAAAGATTGGAAAAAAAATTCAGGCTCATAGCAGCTACTGTGTAGAAATTTTTCCCTACTTCTAATTTGCTGAATGAAGAAAAATCTTTTATTTGTGATATTTTCAGAGACATTTGCTCTAGTATGGTGTATTTAAATAATAAAAATTTAAAAGGAAAATGTCTTGGTTTAAAAGCTTGGCTTTTCTAAATCAAATCTGAATATTTAGCTGTTTGCTTTGAGGATTCACTTCCAGGTTTTTTTTTTTGTTTTTTTTTGGTGTGTGTGTGTGTGTGTGTGTGTGTGTGAGAGAGAGAGAGAGAGAGTGATTTTGGACAGTGGGACAAAACAATACTTCCAACTAAACTTTGTGTGTGGTTTCAGATTATAAATTTTAAGTAAGCAAGTATATCAGTTTTCATGACGTAGTAAATCTTTGTGTATGTATAAAAAGTATTAATTCTCGCTACTTAAATCATTTGGAACTTTTGCCCTAGGAAAATACTGTTTTTTGAAAAAGGTGTTTTAGGGAAAGGTGAGATGACCAATGTGTATGGTACTATCTTATCAGGTTTACAGTTTTGGAAAGGAATAGCCTTTCTAAGCCTTACCTGCATATAATAATAATAATAGTATTTGTTAAGCACTTACCATGTGCAGAGCACTGTTCTAAGCGCTGTGGGGGTTACAAGGTGATTAGGTTGTTCCGGGTGGGGCTCAGAGTCTTCACCCCCATTTTACAGATGAGGGAACTGAGGCACAGAGAAGTTAAGTGACTTGCCCAAAGTCACACAGCCTGACAAGTGGCGGAGCCAGAATTAGAATCCACAACCTCTGACTCCCAAGCCCGAGCTCTTGCCACTGATCCACACTGCACATGTTTTCAAGTTCCATTAACTGAAGAGCCCAAAGCTCATTTTGTAGTGAATTTCATTAGAGAGGCCTTTCCTGGCAAGTTTGAGCATGGGTTTGGTGTGCACTGTGACCTATCTGTTTTTATTTTCCTCCTGCCATTGCCCCTTCACCCTGCTTGCCTTTTGTGTCTCTCCTATTTGAAGAGGATTCAGATTTCATGTGGATATATCCTTGAGGTATTTATCTGCTAATCCCAGCCAGTAGAATATGCACAACCACCCATTTAGCCTCCTCGGAGGTGTTACTGGCAGATAATGGAAAGAAGGTTTAACGTGACCCAACATGGATATGTCAGGTGGCTTGAATTGAATCCAGCAGCCTGGGATATTGCTGCTTGGTGGCAGAACAAGGTCAGTATTGGTGAATCTTCTATTTTTTAAGCACAGACTAATACAATGAAATATCTTATATATTTTCTTATTTCCCTTTTAAAAGTGGTATTGATTTTAATTTTAGGTGGTCCCAGAGAAGCTCCTGATATATCCACTGAGGTGATGCAAATAGGTGATTTAAACATATAGGGTGAGCAGTGCGTGTCCAGGCTAACCACTAGCTTCCTTTGCGATCACCTCTGCTTCCAAACGAAACAACGGCTTCTCTCAGTTCCTCCTTTTTAACGTTTCAGTGAAGAAATTAAGCGCTATAATTAAGCATTGTAAAAACATGGCAAAGGAATTAAAAGAATCCGATGTTGAGAATTAATGTAACCTAAACCGAGAGCTTTATTAAAAAAAAACCCACAAAAAACAAACAGCTTTGTATTTTGCATTTTCTGATACAGAATTAAACCTTCGGGGCGCATCTCTGGAAAATTGTCACTCGTTTTATTTTTCATTTAAAGGCTACTTGCACTCATAAGGACGCAGAACTGAAATACTAATAAGATTGAAAAAAGGAGTCGGTCTAAGCTTTCGTGGCTTTCAATGCAGCTTTTCGGTTGTCCTGTATAACCCAGAAATACTGAGAAGATGGTTAATAATGTCTAGTAAGTAATGTAGGATGGCATTTAGTGATGTAGAGGTCAAAGTTCGTTAAAGACTCTAAATGAACTATTATATGACTGGTTTGTAAAGCATTGCTACCTATTTAATAGCGAGCTTTAAAAGCATTTCTTAAGTTGCAGACCTATAAGATTACAAATGTCACTCATGTTAGTATAATCCACATGCAAGTGATGAAGACTTGGCTTTGATGTGCTAAACTGGAGAAGGTCTAATGGAACTATGAATATACAATAGAACATATTTAAGTAGTAGTCATGCTTTAGGTAAAACACTTTCTTGAAACCAGAGGCATTTCAAACAATAAAACAGGGCTCTAATGGGGGTGCTCCCTGTGAGTAGAAGGCCACTGAAAACACTTAGGTTTGTTCTTAATGTGAGCAATGATTGTGTGTGCTGGTTTTTTTTTACCTTTTAAAACATTTCTTGAAGGAAAAACACATGGGCCTATTCACCTTTAATCTTTTGCAATCTTTGAATGGGTAGTTGTAAAATGCATACTGTTCAGTGTTTTAGAAAGTGTTTAATATTAACCATATCATGAAGGAAGATGGTTCCTGAAAAGTGCAGTTTAAACAAAAAAAAGTGATTCCACAAAGTGGAAAGCACATCAATGAACTGGGGGTTTAAAGAAGAGTTTGATATACTAAATGCCGTAATCATGCGACTTGTCACACCTATGAATGAAAAAATGTTGCTAAAAAGATTGCAATCTCAAGGGTTTCAATCCTTATATCTATCCAGCTGCCTCACGAGCAGCCGGAAATCCTTTCCAAACCAAATTGGTGGTCACGGGATTATTTTCAGTTTTTCTCGACTTATTGTTCTAGAGCTTACTAGTTCTGTCATAGCTTATGAATGCTAAAAGGAAAACTTGCACCAAAATAAAGCCCGTGAAATTGTTGTATCTAAAATATGAACTGTTTCGTTGCTTGCTTTCACCCTGTTCAGTTTGATATTTGCAACAACTGAGTATTTCAGAAGTACCTAAGCTAAATGGTTTCAAATGCCAATACAGTTAAATGTTTATCACACTATATGGTCTTTCTCAGCACCAATAAATTATATAACAAATACCCAGCATCTGCTATCCAGTATCTGAAGGCCTGATGAAATGTCTGTGTATTCTATACAGACCCATTTAAAATGAGAAAATGAGATAGATGCTACAGTCAGTTTTAAAAGCAGCTCTACTGTGGAATGCTGTGTTAGTGTTGTTGCACCTGGGCTAAAGACAATCTGTGAGCCACAGACCCTAACCTACCTGATCGAAGTTGTTACGCATAGTTTACCCATTGTCAGTCCAGCCAAGTCACCAAAATGCTTATTGCAGTTAAATAGCAATTTGTTTCCGTGAAACTCCAATTAAAGTATTACTGAGCAGCCATTTTAGATTGGCATTGCTCTGAATGCATGTTAAATAGCAGGCAGCTCCCACTTGCAAAGTCTGAGATCTGAATAACTGAAGTGCAACACAGCTATGTTCTCTGTCAAATTAAAAGGTATTTGAATCCTCCGTGAAGCACTCGGCTCCTGTCACAAACATGCTGAAAGCAGTGACGAGTCAGGACTGATCTTTCAAAGTTGAACTTTCAACTTACCTCAAGTTAATACTGTTTGCTGGTATAAGAAGTGCTTTATGCTAGTAGAGATGTGTTTTCCTAGAGGGGATGTTTTCAACCTTAGATTGATTCTGTTGACAAAGGACTGTAACTCGAAGGCCTCAAGCCAATAATGTACTACAGGTCTTGACATGTTACAGCTGTATAAACAGGGCTACTGTATCTTCTAAATCACAACTAATAAACCATAGGACAAAAATCAATTGATTCTGTTACAATTTTTTTTATTAATGGCAGAGGTACGATATCTGACAAATAAGTATTTAAACAGGCAAGACTAATTATAAGCTTGTAAAATTCCAAGTTTTGACCAAGCATTGACTCCTTGATATTAGATGGTAAAATTGCTTGGAAATAGCCTCAGCGCTATCGTATCGAAACCTGATGGGGGAAAAAACATGGAACTGAATTTAGAGGAGCAGCGAGGCTTAGTGGAAAGAGCATGGGCTTGTGCGTTAGTGACCTCATCTGTAAAATGGGGATTCAGACTGTGAGCCCCACATGGGATAACCTGATTACCTTGTATCTAGAACAGTGCTTGGCACAGAGTAAACGCTTAACAAATACCATCATCATCATTTCTGGTGTTTGAGTAGTTCAGTTGGAAGATGAAGAGCAAAGGTTTTGATTTAAGTAAAAGGTTTCTGAGAGGGGAAGAATTTCAGAGTTTTAAAAAATGGAGTTGTGTTGTGTGCTTAACCATATTTGACAAAATTGGTAATGCCCTCAGAAACTGAGGCATCTTAGTTTCAGCCAATTTATACCCTTGACATTGGGAATGGTCTAATTCAGTTTTAAATCAAGGGACACTCTTCTTTTCTCTAAAAATATTCTATATTATGCAGTGGAAAAGAACCTCTGGGAAATTAGCCAGATTTGAATGTTAAACACTAAAATGAATCAGTTATAAAGTTATAAAATCATCTTTTACTGAGGTAAAGGCTTTGTGTTGAAGTGAGAGGGCTTTATTTTTTTAAAATTTCAAATGATTTAAATTTGTGCAAAAGTTGTGATTAAAAGCACAATCTTGTTGCTTTACAGTAGCTCACAATGTTTTAGTGTGTGTATGTGTATGCATGGTGGGGAGAAGGTTAAGAGTTCTGCACATTCAAATATGGTTTCTGATTCAATTTATGTAATCACATGGCATTATTGGGGAATGCATTTCCTTAGATGTAACATAAGAACTTGTCCTCACAATACTAATTACATGACTGATTTCACTCATTTCTGAGTTGCCATAGTGCAGAAATAGCTTTCCCGAACTAAAGGGATACACTTATCCCTAGCTCTTTCTTGTTCCATCTAGAGCTAACAATTACAAATAAGACATCCAGTTTTGTTGAAGCTGTCTAGAAATTTACTTGGGACAATAAATACTTAAGTGTGAGTAGTCACGGCCTGGAGGAGAACTTTTGAGAATGTTATGAGACTGAAAAATAGTTCTGAATGAAGGTTTGACTTTTAGCTGCACTTAATGGTGGGCTTTTAGGCACACCTAAAGACTTGTAGAAGTAGTAAATGGAAAACATATTTGCAGGAAAATAATTATCTGAAGTATACAGAAATGATTGTGTTATTATTTTCTTCCATTACATCTTAGTCAATTTGTTTTTACCTAACTTTTTAATTAAAACTTTGCTGTTCACCTTTAAATACTCCAATGGGGGCTTCACTATAATTGAACTTAGTCTGCAGAACTAAATTTAGAGAACGTATTTCATTCTTGGAACAGCCAGAGAGATTGCTCTAATTTTTTTTTTTTTTAGAAACTTATGCCATTTCAGAAAAAATAAATGTCCAGTATTGGTGACAACTTTGCAAAAAACTTTTACTTAGCTTTTGTAATTGTTAGGCCAACAGACAAAACAGCCATGCAAACCTGCAGGAAATAGTAAATGGTATGTTTAAATGTCTTAATGAACAGTATCTTTAGCCTTTCTCAGGTGATGTTTGTGGGATAGAAAAGGACAGTAAGTTATTTTATAGTTTTATCTGCATATACTATACCTAAATGTTCATATTTTGCACACATACATATATACGATTTACACTTTTTGTTTCAGGCTACCTTTATAGACTGAGAAGTAGGTACTAATGTTCGTATGTTTTAAGAAGGGTGAGTACTGAAGTATTCATATGGAACAGATTATATCTTTAATTACATCCAAACATGACATCAAATTGATTTTTTTCATTTCTTACATTTTCTATTTTCCTATTAATTGTTGTACTTCAGAAAGATATTGAAATTTAGTAAATTACTTAAACCACCTTAGAAGCTAGGAACTAACATTTGGACAAATATAAAAAAAAATTAAGCAAAAATAAAATGATCTCTTTGGATTTACTAGCAATCTCAATTGGAAAGTTCCTATTTCTTCAGTACCCAATGGCAATAGCATTAGGTGCAAATGAAATAGAGTTCTCAAAGATTGTAATTGTTCTATACATAATTTTATAGAATCTATCTCAGCCTGTCATTTTCAGGATATATTTAATCTCATATTCAAATAAGTTCAAAATGAAAATATAAAGAAACATACTTTTTCAGTCTTTAGGCAAAATGCATTTTCCATTGTGTGTGAATGCATGAATGTACAGTATGTTTTCACATATATCCATACTTAAATAGGAATGTGCAAATATGAAGGTGGATTCACTGTAGCAAATAAATTGCCATACATCTACTGCATGTATATTGTGTGCTATGCCAGTGAGGTTAGTTGGTTAGGTTTATCAGAGTAGCTGAGACCTTAAATATATTCAGAACATTTTAGGATCTAGAAGCCATGTCCCAAATGGTGAGGCTTCATTTGCTACATGGCTCAGTGGAAAGAGCACAGGCTTGGGAGTCAGAGGTCATGGGTTCGGATTCCGACTCAGCCACTTGTCAGCTGTGTGATCTTGGGCAAGCCACTTAACTTTTCTGGGCCTCAGTTCCCTCATCTGTAAAATGGGGATTGACTGTGAGCCCCACGTGGGACAACCGGTTTACCTTGTATTCCCCAAGCGCTTAGAACAGTGCTTTGCACATAGTAAGCGCTTTAACAAATACCATCATCATTATTATTATTATTTGCTAACACCATTTTAAATAATTGAGCTTTAAAGCAAACTGGACCTTTCTTTTTAAAATCTTGTATAAAGCAAAATCAAGAATCGACATAAAGGAGAAATCATTTTATGTTTTCATGGGTTTTTTAATTCTTTTTTTCTTTCTTTCTTGGAATTGCCCTAGCACACTGCTGTTTCAGAGGAAAGAGCTAAGTGTCAGGGTTTGAGAAGACGGCTACACAGCCATAACTCTGTTTAAATGGTTTTGTGCTTACCTTAATTTTCACTACTTTCAATAGGACTTAGTTCATGCTATCCATTGACGTTGATGTTACAGTACACAGTAAAGCTGGAGATATGATATTAAATACCCAAATCTTGTGCAATTCCATGGTACCAGTACGTTGCAACATCAGCAACATTGATGGTTTTTAAGGACTGATTCGATACAGCATTGATGACCCTTCCAAAGTAACCTGGGGAAATCCAGTATGGAAATTAAAATAGCAGGAGATATACACAACTTGTATTAATGAAGTTCATGAGAAAAAGACATGTTGATGCACATTTATTAATGCTGTTAATAACAAGAAATATAATCTGCATGCCCCAATGAAGAATTAAATGGTCTTGGGGGCAGGGGGTGTGAGGGAGAACTGGAAAAGAGAGAGTTGACAGGTTTGAGTTTTCCGACTTCCCCAGTTCATTACCGAGTGAATCACGCAGATAAACAGGCCTAATTTTCAAAGGGCTGGAAATTCTAAATGGATTTCTGACACTGAAAAATTTAGATGGGCCTTTCTTCATGGGGATTGGTGTAATTCACAAAATTCCATCAGCCACTTCTTGCTGTAGGCAATTGTTTTTCACCCTCTTCGAAGTAGTAAAACATGTTTTAAAATTAAAAAGGGGGGAAAAAAAAGAGATTCTGGCTGGCTCTGGAGCATTTGAAAGCCAGATAGAGTCTTAGCTGAGGGCCAAATAAAGGTGGAGCTGTTGTTTTTTTTTCTAAATTTTGCTTTATGTTTCAAGCCTGGGATTTTATTTCCAAAGAGGCATGAAGATGGAGTCTGCCTGTGGAATCCCCCTGTTTTTCAAGAAACTGGTTTGCTAGCAAATTCATTATTGTTTAGTCAAACCAGTTCTGGACAGATCTGTGACAGTTTCAAAATAAAACTTGGGAGGTGGGGAAAGGAAAAAGAATAAAGTCTTCTGGAGTTGGCTGTTTGGTAATGAACATAATATGTACTCTCCCAAGAGCTTAGTACAGAGTTCTGCACACTGAAAGTGCTCACTGATTAATAATATACAGGGCTGGAGGTCTCTGGGAACTTCCTTGCTTCTCCCATAGCCTTGAAGGCTTATAAATTTCAGGCTTATCAATCAATCAGTGGTATTTATTTAGCACTTACTGTGTGCAGAGCACTGTGCCAAGAGCTTGGGAGAGTATAATATGGCAGGCAGATCCTAACCCTGCCCTCAAGGAGCTTGCAGTCTGGTTCAGGGTAAGTTAGACAATAAAATAGGAAATCAATGGAGTAAAGTTATCTCCTTAAGTGCTGTCCAGAAGGGATGAGCACTTAAGTCCTTAAAGATTAGGGACGCAGATGATGAAGTAGGGAGGGAGAATATAGTGGGGATATGAGCGATTAATCAGGGAAGGCTTCCTGGAAGAGATGTGATTTCAGTAGGGTTTTGAAGATGGGGGAGAGTATTGGTCTGAAATGGGCTATGAAATGGGAGAGAGTTCCAGTTAGGGAGAAATGAGATTGTATGCCTAATGCAAACATGGTATTGTCTAACAAAGTGAAAGTTGGATATCTGGGTTCCATCTTGAAATTCTTGGATTTCTTCGTGGAAAGTCCGTTTCATCTTGGACAATACTTTGATTTCTCCATCTGTGAATAGGTGGCAAAACCATCTTTACAGGGATATTGGGAGAATTAACGAGATGATGGAAGAATGTTGTATTATTAATAATAATAACCATAATAATAATGATTGTAGTTAAGTGTTCACCATGTGCCAAGCATAGTTCTAAGTGCTTGGGTAGATACAAGTTAATCAAGTTGGATACAGTCCCTGTCCCACATTGGGCTCACACTCTTATCCCCATTTTACAGGTGAGGTAACTGAGGCACAGAAAAGTGAAGTGACTTGTCCAGGGTCACACAGCAGACATGTGGCTTAGCTGGGATTAGAACCCAGGTCCTGACTCCCAGGCACATGCTGATTTGCGTGACTTAATGGAAAGAGCACGGGGTTGGGAGTCAGAGGATGTGGGTTCTAATCCCAGCTCCGCCGTTTGGCTGCTGTGTGACCTTGGGCAAGCCACTTAACTACTCTGTGCCTCAATTACCTCATCTGTACATGGGGATTAAAACTGTGAGCCCCAGGTGGGACAACTTGATTACCTTGTATTTACCCCAGTGCTTAGAACAGTGCTTGGCACATAGTAAGCCCTTAATAAATTAGTGCTTAGAACAGTGTTTGGCACATACCCTACAGTAACAAATATCATCATCATAAGTCATGCTGCTCCTCATTGGCTTTCGAATCCTTGAAATAAACCTATTTATGATTTAAAAGAAAGTCGTGTAGCACTTTATGACTGCTTTAATAAGTATGTGCTGAGCACAGGACTGGAAATTGGAAGGACTTGATTTTTGATTCTGGCCCTGACATGAGCTTCCCTTTTTGACCTTGAGCTCATCAATTATTATGCCTCAATTTTCCCATCTGCTAAATAGGAATGCAGTAAAAGCTGCTACATGCTTCAAATGAATTACATGTTCTTATTATAAGATGGAGGGCCTTTATACCATGGACTGTTCTTCTTCTGTTAGTAATGTTATGCCTATGGGTGAAATTTAGGCATTTAGCCTGTTTACTAACATTTTTAAAATATCCTGTACGATGAACAGGGGTATCTCCTAAAGACATGTGGAATGAGACATGGATTTGTATTTTACCATCTTGGCTATAGAACTCATCTAAAAAAGCATTCATCAGTCAGTTGTAGCTTATTGAGAGCTTACTGTGTGCAGAGCACTGTACTAATTCATTCAATCATATTTATTGAGTGCTTACTGTGTGCAGAGCACTGTACTAAGCGCTAGTTGCTTGGGAGAGTACAGTATAACAATAACCAGATACATTCCCTGCATTCAATCTAGAGAAAGTAGAAAAAAGCCATTTTATATTACATTCACCATGGCACAATAGCAAGAACGATAGCAATATCATGAAGGATTACCATACCACACCATATCATGATATTTACTGTGCTCTTACTATATGTTGACTGTTCTACTAAGTGCTTGGGAGAGTATAACAGATTTAGTACACATGTTCCTTTCCCACAAGGAACTTACAGTCTAGAGATAATGTCTTTAGTATATGAAGCATCTAATTGTTTACACTTCGGAATATTCTGGGAAAAGTCTTTTCAAAATTCAAATATTTGTGCTTTCAAGGAAATCCTCAGGAATGTTTTCCAATGAGCTCAAATATTCATCAACCCCATTAACTACTGATAAGGCAGATTGCCTCTGTATTGCGTTAGGTCTCTTCGTTGTTAAATTTGCCAAAAATGAATGAAATTTTGATAATTCATTTCTTAACCATTAGCAATAGATCAGGTAGCATTTATTTCTCCATTTTCTTTGAGACAAACCTTTGGCTGAAACATATTTTAATTTCACTTGACCCACTTTGCTGCCTGTTACTCTGAACAAGAAAAAATGTTTCTAAATGTGCTTGTCTTGATCCATGAGCCCATAGAACAGTAGAACAGAATAGTATCTAAATTCACAGACCTTGGCTGCAATTGTTGTCAGAGGGCCAGTTCCAACACCCAAAAGGCAGTGATCGAGATTGAAATTCTTGATTTTAACTTGACAGGGAAGAACTGTGTTGCTAGGGCTACTTTTGATATCTAAGTCCTCAGTGCTGCAGTTCTTTTTAAGGAGCTCTGTCTCTCTGAATTCAAACTTCTACCTGCAGGGCTCTTTTTGTCGTTCTCTGTGCTGCAATGACACAAAGTGGATTTTTAAGATGTTATGCGATAAGAATAGGGTCAGATCCCATCCATACACTCTGACATCATTGGCATATAGGTGGGGA
>NC_052069.1:44127556-44405056 GCF_015852505.1 Tachyglossus aculeatus
CAAAGCGCTTGGGAAGTACAAGTTGTCAACGTATAGAGACGGTCCCTACCCAACAGTGGGCTCACAGTCTAGAAAGGGGAGACAGAGAACAAAACAAAACATATTAACAAAATAAAATAAATAGAATGGATATGTATAAGTAAAATAAATAAATAGAGTAATAAATATGTGCAAACATATATACATAGTATACTGAGCACACAGTAAGTGCTCAGTATATATCATTGACTGACTGATGGATTGATTGATGGTTGCAAAACTAACTGTCAGACTTCCTCATTGCTAGCCTGAAATGTCCTATGCTCCAGAGAGTTTCTCTAAGATGAGTGAGGATATGGGCTGAAAAAAAAGCAAAAGTGAAATCAAGAGCCTAAACTAGAAAAGATCTGAAGGGGTTGGAGTAGACAGTTCCATTGTAAACCAATATCAGGCTTGATTTAAGAGGTGCTATAATCCTAGAGCAGTTTATCTCGCTATACATTTTCATTGAACTGAAAAGGAGGTGAGGTGGTGGGTATCTAGAAGCCAAAGAAAAGGATGAAGCATGAGAAGTAGCAGGGCTATCTGCTTTGTACCTGTGAATAAGTTATTGTCTTTGTCCCTCCGTGTGAAGTTGCGAAAGTCCCTAATTTCCTTAGTCTTCCTGGTCGGTTTAGTGGCTGGAGGAAAAACCAGGATGTCATCAAAAAGCCAGGGCTATGTTAGAGGAGAGGTCCTCTAGGGAATAAAATTATAGTCCACTCACTCTTATGAAAAATGTTTCTTTAGATAGTGAACGAAGGTGTTACTTTTTAATAATATCACTGAAATATTGGCTTCTTGAAGGTATAGTGGGATAAACCGGCGAGTGCTAGTTCATGACATAATAAAACTAGGTGCCCATGTATAAAGCCCTGAGCCAAAATTTTCAATGGCTTTCTGGTCAGATTACTAAAGTACAGGTTTGCACACTGGAGAGCAGAAACCATTAGGATTATATTCAAGGGGGTGGGAAAAGAGCCAAACCTGTGGTCAGATTGCTTTGCAGAATGAAGTCCTTTTTTCCCTATACCTAAAGGTGAGTTTTTACTCTTTCTCTTTGAACTACAGCACTGATCACCAGAGTGGTAGTAGAACAGGCGTGATCTTGATATCATCCTTGACTCCGCTCTCTCATTCACCCCACACATCCAACCCGTCACCAAAACCTGCCGGTCTCACCTCCACAACATTGCCAAGATCCGCCCTTTCCTCTCCATCCAAACCGCTATCCTGCTCATTCAAGCTCTCATCCTATCTTGACTGGATTATTTCATCAGCCTCCTTTCTAATCTCCCATCCTCCTGTCTCCCCCTGCTTTAGTCCATACTTCACTCTGCTGCTCAGATTATCTTTGTACAGAAAGTCTCTGGGCATGTCATTCCCCTCCTCAAAAATCTCCAGTGGTTGCCTGTAAACTATCAAATCAAGAAAAAACTCCTCACTCCCAGCTTCAAGGCTGTCCATCACCTCGCCCCCTCCTACCTCACCTCCCTTCTCTCCTTCTAGAGGCCAGCCCGCACACTCTGCTCCTCTGCCTCTAACGTCCTCACTGTGCCTCATTCTCACCTGTGCCACGTCCTTCCCCAGGCCTGGAATGCCCTACCTCCACACACCCGCCAAACTAGCTCTCTTCCTCCCTTCAAAGCCCTACTGAGAGCTCACCTCCTCCAGGAGGTCTTCCCAGACTGAGACCCCCTTTTCCTCCCATCACCCCCCTCCTCCCCTCTGTTCTACCTCCTTCCCCTCCCCACAGCACTTACATATTTCTACATATTTATTACTCTATTTTTTTATGTGTACATACTTACTATATTTATTTTATTAATGATGTGTATATAGCTATAATTCCATTTATTCTGATAGTATTGACACCTGTCTTCATGTTTTGTTTTGTTATCTGTCTCCCCCTTCTAGACTGTGAACCCGTTGTTGGGTTCTATATGTTGCCAGTTTGTACTTCCTGAGAGCTTAGTACAGTGCTCTGCACACAGTAAGCACTCAATAAATACGATTGAATGAATATGTGCCAAGCACTGTACTAAGCACTGGACACTGTACTACAAGAGCTGTTCACAGTCTTTCCTGTATCTGTGACAAATAATTCCTCTGTCATCCTCCCATTGCTCCAACTTTTCCAGAAATAGGATCAGTCCCAGAAATTTATAGTCCACTCTTTCTCTCATTCAGATTGCCTGAAGTACATCCTTTCCTTGAAGATATGAGATTAGGGGACCCAGGAGTTCTGCTCCCAAAATGTGGCCTTCATGTCAAGTGTTACACTCACCCTGACCTATTTCTCCCATTAGTCTTTATATTCCTTTGTACAGAGATCACAGTGTTCATTTCTCTGTCTGTCCCTTAATAATAATAATAATTGTGGTATTTGTTAAGCACCTACTATGTGCCAAGCTCTGTTCTAAGCACTAGGGTAAATGCAAGGTCATCAGATTGTCTCATGTGGAACTCACAGTCTTAATCCCCATTTTCCGATGAGGTAACTGAAGCACAGAGAAGTTGAGTGACTTGCCCAAGGACACACAGGACACAATTGTCGGAGCCAGAATTAGAACCCATGTCCTCTGATTCCCAAGCCTGTGTTCTTGCCACTAAACCATGCCACTTCCCATGCTGCTTAAGGACCTAATGACTGTCAGTCAGCATTTATTTATTGTATTTATTGAGTGCTTACTGTGTTTGTGCAGAGCACTCTACTAAATGCTTGGGAGAGTGCAGTATACATATCATAGACACATTCCCTGCTCACATCGAGCTTACAGTCTAGAGTCTAGACCTATTTTTTTGAGTAGTAGTAGCATGGTGTAGTGGATAAATCATGGGCTTGGGAGTCGGAAGGCCATGGGTTCTAATCCTGCCTCCTCCACTTCTTTGCTGTGTGACCTTTGGCAGGTCACTTCACTTCTCTGTGCCTCAGTTACCTCATCTGTAAAATGAGGATTAAGACACATGGCCCCATGAGGGACAGAGAGTGTTGGCAACCTATTTACTTGTATCCACTTCAGCACTTAGTACAGTGCCTGGCACATATTAAGTGTTTAACAAATACCATAATTATCATTAGTAGTAGTAGTGTTTATTAAGTGCTTACTTTGTGCACAGCACTGTACTAAGCCCTGGGAAAGTGTATACAAGTGGGAGGTAGACATGAACCCTGTCCTTCTAGGGGTTCACCACTGTACTCTCTCAAATGCTTATTATAGTGCTCTGCACACAGTAAGTGCTCAATAAATACCACTGACTGAATGATTGATTAACTAATGCAGACAATATTCTGTACACCGTTAGTGCTCAGCACAAACTGTGGATACTGATACTGATTGAGTGCTTAGCACAGTGGCCTGCACATAGTAAGCGCTCAATAAATACAATTGAATGAATGAATGAATTCCCTTGAGATGTGGGAATTCATGTGTCTGTGTACGTGTGTGTAATGTTCCTGCCAACAATTTACAGAAAGGGCTGTGGTGTATGGTGGATCCTGGCAATGCTAGGGCGTGACCCATATTGACTTAAACCTGAGTCATAGTGGATAGAGCAAGGCTTTGGGAGTAAGAGGTCATGGGTTCAAATCCCAGCTCCACCACTTGTCAGTTGTGTGACTTTGGGCAAGTCACTTCACTTCTTTGTGTCTCATTTACATCATCTGTAAAATGGGGATTAAGACTGTGAGACCCACGTGGGGCAACCTGATAACCTGGCATCCACCCCAGTACCTGGAACAGTGCTTGGCACACATAGTAAGTGCTTAACAAATACCATCATTAGCATTATAAGTGCTTAGTACAGTGCTCTGCATACAGTAAGCACTCAATAAATATGATTGAATGAATGAATGAAACAGCCTTAAAAAGCAGAATGGGTTCAAAGCTTGTTCAAAAGGATAGCGACTCAAGCACATTCATTTTCAGTGACATAATCACCGGATGGGGGGAGATATAATTACTCATTTCTGGAAATGAGTAAATTTACACTCAGAAAGATGAAGTCACTTGCCCCAGTCAGATAATGTCTTCCAGGAGTTCAGCTTCCACCTCTTTAAACTCTCCCAAGTCCCCCTACGAGTCACTGAATGTTACAAGTGAATGCTTAAGAGGCAAAAGGCAGAAAACTAATACCCAAAACAAATTTTTTAGAAAGTCAATTTTCTTAAAAAAATAATAGCCTCAAATATTTTCACCTAACTTTCAAGGTTGGTGAAATCTGCTCCCCAAAAGTGGGAAAGATCTGGAGTCAGTACAATTCTTCCCCTTGTACAAATGGAGAAACAAAGCACTGACAATCAGTCAGTCAATCTATGGTATTTATTGAGTGTTTCCTGTGTGGAGAGCATTGTTCTAAGCATTTGGCACAGTGCAAGTGCTTTATTCAATGCTCTACACATTGTAAGCTCTCAATAAATACCACTTATTGATCGATTGATTGATTGGCACCAAGAAACATAGGTAGCTAGAGTATATATAGACATCGCAAAATCTCTAAGCTCATTGGGAGCAGGGCATGTGACTGTTACACTGTTATAGTGTACTCTCCCCAGCACTTAGTACAGTGCTTTGCACACAGTAAGCACTCAATAAATACGATTGATTGACAGACTGATTGGTGATTGCACAATTTCAGAATTAGGGTAATAATGAAAAAGTAGGAGAAATCCATGACATTTCAATGGTATTTCAAAAACTGCCCTCATAATCTCTTTCTAGCTGATCATGTATTTGTGTCTCTGAACTTCTCTCCATCTCCATCTCTCCCTGCCAGTCTCAGTCTAGACTCTCTTTGGTCACACAGAAATCCTCTAGTGGCCATATAGGCCAATGGTGGCCACAGGAAACATTGACCAGTGAAGCCAGTGGCAAGACTGGGAGGAGAACCTGTGGTCCTCGGCTATCAGACTGCTGCAAGCTTCAAATTTTCTCTTCATTTTTGCCTCTCATCAAGAATGCATGCATTGCCCTGCAAAGGTGAATCAAATTTGGTTGTTACCAAGAAGAAAGTCTCCAGAGTGCTCTCTGACTCCTCTCCCATTTTGTGTTACTCCTCTTGCCTTACAACTCCTTAGTAAACTACCCTAGGCAGCTTGTTGGTGTGCAGGATATCACAGAGCATAATTGGCTGGGTAATATCCCGCACCTAGCAACACAGATGTCATAATCCGGCAGTTTCCCAAAGGGAAGAGGAAGAGGACAGGAAACAAAGACCTTGGCATCCTCCATTTTGGGATGGCTGTTGGACAGTTTATCCTCAAGATGCAGCATGGTATAGTGGCTAGAGCAAGGGCCTTGGGACTCAGAAGATCCAAGCTTGCGAGCTTGTGAGATGGGAAGGATGGTAGTGCTGTCTACAGCGATGGGAAAGTCAGGGAGAGGACAGGGTTTGGGAAGAAAGATAAGGAGCTCAGTCTTGGATATGTTGAGTTTTAGATGGCAGGCAGACATCCAGATGGAGACGTCCTGAAGGCAGGAGGAGATACGAGCCTGGAGGGAGGGAGAGAGAATGGATGGAGATGTAGGTTTGGGTGTCATCAACGTAGAGTAGAAGCCGTGGGAGTGAATTAGTTCACCAAGAGAGTGAGTATAGATGGAGAAAAGAAGGGGATCAAGAACTGACCCTTGAGGAAACCCTACAGTAAGGGGATGGGAGGGGGAGGAGGAGCCCATGAAGGAGACTGAGAATGAATAGCCAGAGAGATGAAAGGAGAACCAGGAGAGGATAGAGTCTGTGAAGCCAAGGTTGGATAGCGTGTGGAGGAGAAGGCGGTGACCCACAGTGTCGAAGGCAGCTGAGAGGTCGAGGAGGATTAGGATAGAGTAGGAGCCATTGGATTTGGCAAGAAGGAGGTCATTGGTAACCTCTGAGAGGGCAGTGTTGGTGCGTTTAGCAAATACCATAATAATAATAATAATAATATTACTATATAGCAGAATATGAGCCCGATCATTATAGTCCAGCATTTTGGAAATGAAGCCAAATTGCTTTTCTCACCAGGTATCAAGGACTGGCCCATTTAGCACAGCACGTTCTTTGTATTTTACATCCCATAAACCTTAACCAATGTAACAATCATAAACAAAACATCTTTGTATTGGGAAAAGAGAATATCCCACTTAAACTCTTATGACTTCCTCACCTTAGTTGGAAACATAGGTCTACATTACTCAGTGAGAGAGCTCTCAAACTGAATAAACTATATTAATCTGAATTTTTTTTGTCAAATTCATGTGTGTCTTGGCTTTACATTGTCTTCTATCATTATTACATAGACATTGATTCCATAGATGGATAATTGTAAGATAGAACAACTTGGAAATTTTGGAAAACTTAACTGATGTAGAGTAATAATTAAATACCTTATTTAATAATGATAGTATTTGTTAAACACTTACTATGTGCCAGGCACTGTACTAAGCACTGGGGGGAATACAAGTAAATACAGTTTGACCCTGTCCCTTTCCCATGTGGGGCTCACAGACAGGGAAGTGAAGTGACTTGCCCTAGGTTACACATTAATCAAGTGGCAGATCCAGGAATAGAACCCATGACATCTGGCTCCCAGGCCTGTGCTCTAACCACTAGTCCATGCTGGTTCTTAAGTAGTAGTGTAGAAAAGCAATTTATTCCTGAACAGGCATCAGTATGCCTATTGTTTCAAATACATAGTACACAAGTAACCTCTTCCTGAGCAGAATTTATTTCACATTCCTTTGTGCCTTCCAGAATCAGTATGCCCAGAGCAAAGTTTCTCATTAAATGGTGCTACACTGCTGGTTCATTGGCAGGGACAGATTACCTGTTTTGTGGGGATGACAAAAGTAAAAACGGTCAGAACCAGAGAACCAGAAAGTGCAACAGGGACTTTCTGTATCATTTGTGCTTTTCCCAGTTCACCAACAATTTCTTTCCACCGGGTTTAAGGGACCCTTCACCTATTCCTGCAATCCACTTGGTGCTGCTAACGCCTCTCTGCAAATCAGCCTGTCTTATTTGGTATAAAATACTTGCTAAGTGCTACTATTGCTAAGCACTGTATTAAGTGCTGGGGTAAGATGTACGATAATCAGGTCAGACATTGTCTCTGTCCCTCATACTGGATATAACCTTGGTTTGGGGCAAGGTTTTTAGCATTCATCCATTTAAAAACAATTTGAGAAGCAGTATAGCCTAGTGGAAATAGAAAGGGCCTGGGAATCAGAGGACCTGGGTTCTAGTTCCTGATCTGCCAACTGCTTTCTGTGTGACTTTGGTCTAGTCACTTAACTTCTCTGTGCCTCAGTTCTCCTGTTCTCCCTCCTACTTGGGCTGTGAGCATCATGCGAGACAGGGACTGTGTCCAACCTAATTCACCTGTATCTACCTCAGCACTCAGCACTCAGCACTCAGAGAAGTACTTAACATGTAGTAAGTACTTAACAAATACCATTTTTTAAAAATTTAGAAAATTCTGCTCTTTTGAGCAGAGCAGGATCTTCAATGGGATAATGTCCAGAAAGTGTAGACATCAACTACACTTTTCCTCTCCTCCTCCCCATCTCCCCTGCCCTACCTCCTTCCTTTCCCCACAGCACTTATGTATATGTATATATGTACATATTTATTACTCTATTTATTTTACCTGTACATATTTACTATTCTATTTATTTTGTTAATGATGTGCATATAGCTTTAATTCTATTTGTTCTGACGATTTTGACACCTGTCTACATATTTTGTTTTGTTATCTGTCTCCCCCTTCTAGACTGTGAGCCCGTGTTGGGTAGAGGCCATCTCTATATGTTGCCGACTTGTACTTCCCAAGCACTTAGTACAGTGCTCTGCACACAGTAAGCAAGCGCTCAATGAATACGACTGAATGAATGAATCAACTCATTTCCCCTAACTCCCAGAATCCCTTTCTGAAAAATGAGGACAACCCAGCTTCTTTGTGCAAGAATGGACCTTGAAAGGACACAAGGAAACAGAAAAGAAACAACACCAGGTTTTGCAAACATTAAGCATAACATAACAAGGGATGGCCTTTTTGTCATCTGGGACTGTAGACACTATATTGATCTTTTCAATCTCCTCAAAAATCTCCAGTGGCTACCAATCAATCTGCGCATCAGGCAGAAACTCCTCACCCTCGGCTTCAAGGCTGTCCATCACCTCGCCCCCTCCTACCTCACCTCCCTTCTCTCCTTCTCCAGCCCAGCCCGCAACCTCCGCTCCTCCACCGCTAATCTCCTCACTGTACCTCGTTCTCGCCTGTCCCGCCGTCGACCCCCGGCCCACGTCATCCCCCGGGCCTGGAATGCCCTCCCTCTGCCCATCCGCCAAGCTAGCTCTCTTCCTCCCTTCAAGGCCCTGCTGAGATCTCACCTCCTCCAGGAGGCCTTCCCAGACTGAGCCCCTTCCCTCCTCTCCCCCTCGTCCCCCTCTCCATCCCCCCCATCTTACCTCCTTCCCTTCCCCACAGCACCTGTATATATGTATATATGTTTGTACATATTTATTACTCTATTTATTTATTTATTTATTTTACTTGTACATATCTATTCTATTTATTTTATTTTGTTAGTATGTTTGGTTTTGTTCTCTGTCTCCTACTTCTAGACTGTGAGCCTACTGTTGGGTAGGGACTGTCTCTATATGTTGCCAGCTTGTACTTCCAAAGCGCTTAGTACAGTGCTCTGCACACAGTGAGCACTCAGCAAATACAATTGATGATGATGATCTTTTCAGCCACACTCCTATTTGTGGCTTAATTTCACCCACCTTAGTGTATTATTTGAATACAAAAGGACAAGTGTGTGTGTGTGTGTGTGTGTGTGTGTGTGTGTGTGTATAAGAAAGAGAGAGAGAGAGAGAGAGAGAGAGAGAGAGATCTCAGAAACTTGGAAAGAGGTGATGATTTCGGAATTTATGCTATGCAGCCTAAAAATGGGAAGAATTAAGACTGAGAAAAGAACCCAATATAGTCACTTTTCTTGAAGGGTTAAGTCAGTTCTTTCCAGGAGATCAGTATTAGACAAGAAAGATGGATGATCATGGATTTGAATGAGGCTTTCCCCTCTTTCCTCTTTCCTAACTTTCCGGGAAACCATCTGCCTTTTGCATAGAAAATCAGATTGCGGATAACTCAACTCATCTTTGCTTATCGTTTTGAGTTTGTGAAGTAGCATGGAAAACCCTATCCACTTAGAAGCTTCTTGCTATGAACTGAGAATAAGATGATGATTTCATTCCAAATTTCATTTTCCTCTTTTCCCTAAAAGTTTTGGAAATCCCCAGACCCAAAGAAACTTTAAAATCAAGGAATATATTGTGTTTTAACATATGAAAATTTTCTCGAAATTGGATTCACATATTGTCAGCCCAGTAAACTTTCCAACAACCACAAGCAAAAAATCCTTACATCTCGGGGTGTTTATAAGCTTTTTCAGCTTCCCCAACAGTCTATATATCCAGGATTCCGTGGAGGGTTCCAAGAAGGGCTGCCACAGAAATGAACAGAAGACTTTGCTTTCACATGGCAAGTAAGTGTCACATCTCCTGAGCATCTCCAGGTATCTGTGGCAACCTCTCGTTGGTGCTTGAAATGATATCGCATCTACCCGAAAACAACCCAGCCAAAACAGTGAGATGACACATAAACCTGCAAGCTCTGCTTATAATGTAGAGTAAAATACATGATCCTACTGCACTTCTGCAGCTACTCTAGAGAAAGAATGAGAGTAAAATGTGTGAGAAAGTCACAGTTAAATTACTCACTATTAGCCCCTACAGTGTGCTTCCAGCCTGTGTGGATATATATAGAGAGCAAGAGAGAATGTCACAGTTAAATTTTTTTTACTAGTATAATGAGGAAGGAGACCCACAGAAGAAGTTCCCTCAGCTAATTTTCTAGCCAGCAGCCACTGCAATGTTCCCTCTAGGAGAGACTGAAGGAGTGAGAGAGTGATATAATAAATAATGACCGGCTCTTCTGGTCAGGAGAAATTATCACTATGCTTGGGGGATCTAAGTATATGTTCACCCAGGAAATGTAGAGAAAAAAACCCAGGAACATTTTGATGTGTCTCTAGAAGCACATTCAATTTAAATCTGAATAGAAAAAGGTGATGGATCCACCCATGAATAAATGCTGAATATGCAGGTCTCAGAGTTTGGGGGACCTCCAAATAACTGCTTTGAGGGTGGCAACATGGGAATTGGGGTTCTCTTGGTGCTTGAAATGGTTTTGTTTGAAGCCAGTCTCTTTTATACATCACAGAGGCATTCACTCCTACCTGGGACATCATTCGTGTCCTCGTCCATGCCTTAAAGCATTTTAGACTTAAAGCCTTTTAGACTGTGAGCCCACTATCGGGTAGGGACTGTCTCTATGTGATGCCAATTTGTACTTCCCAAGCGCTTAGTACAGTGCTCTGCACATAGTAAGTGCTCAATAAATACGATTGATTGATTGATTAAAGCAGATTGTTCAGAATCTAAACTCCAGATCTGGGTTCTGAGATCTGCTTTGCCGAGTGGGCAAACAGAGCCCAGGAAATTCAGGGCAAAATGGGTGAGAGGCAATTCCCAGCTCAACAAAATCCCACAGTGGCCATGGGCCAGGCCTAGGTTTTCCTTCTATCCATGTAAATAAAGGGCAAAGGGAAAGGTTACCTGTTATCCATCTTTTACAGTTTACGAAAAAAAAAGAAAATGATACAGTGGATCTGGAAGATTTTACTTAAATTTGCCGAGACTGACTCTGTGTCTCTGTGCTCTACATCTCCTCCCCAGATCTCTCTCCCTCTCTCCAGGCTCTCATCTCCTCCTGCCTTCAAGATATCTCTACTTGGAGGTCCTCCCATCACCTCAAATGCATGTCCAAAACAGAGTTCCTTATCTTCCCTCCCAAACCCTGTCCTTTCCCTGACTTTCCCATCACTGTAGATGGCATCACCATCCTTCCCGTCTCACAAGCCCGTAATCTTGGCATTATCCTTGACTCCTCTTTCTCATTCAACCCACATATTCAATTTGTCACCAAATCCTGTCAATCCCACCTTCACTACATTGCTAAAATCTGCCCTTTCGTTTCCAATCAAACCACTACCATGTTAACAGAATGACTCATCCTATCCATCCTAGATTACTTAATCGGCCTCCTTGCTGATGCATTCATTCATTCATTCAATAGTATTTATTGAGTACTTACTGTGTGCAAAGCACTGTACTAAGCGCTTGGGAGAGTATAATATAACAAGAAACAGATACATTCCTTGCCCACAAAAGGCTCACAGTGTAGATTTTTCAAGGGTTTACCAGGGGCCAAACACTCTGCTAAAAACTGGGTAAAGGGTGGGACTAACTCAGAACATAGTCAACCCCCTCTAAAGGCCCCCATTGTTTCCCACTCCTTCTTGTGCAAAGCAAAAACTCCCAACACATTGGTTCAAGGCTCTCCATCACTAAGGTCCCTCTTACCTAGGGAGGCAGCTTGTCTCTATGGATGGAGCATAGAACTGGGAATGTGAAGACTTGGGTTCAAGTTCAGCAGCTGACCCACTGACTGACACTGTCCCCTCTTCATTCTTCTCCTATCTCTCCTCCTCAGTCTCTTTTGCTGGCTCTTCCTCTGCCTCTCACCCTCTGGCAGTAGATGGGCCCTCAAGGCTCAGTTCTAGGTCCCCTTCTATTCTTCCTCTACATCCACTAGCTTGCAGAACTCATGCACTCCCATGGCTTGAATTACCACCTCTATTCAGGTGATTCCCAAATCTACATCTCCAGACTTGACCTCTCTCCTTTCCTGCAATCTAGCATTTCCTCCTGTCTTTCTGACATATTCATTCATTCAATCGTATTTATTGAGCACTACTGTGTGCAGAGCACTGTACTAAGCACTTGGGAAGTACAAGTCGGCAACATATAGAGACAGTCCCTACTCAACAATGGGCTGATAGTCTAGAAGGGGGAGACAGACAACAAAACAAAACAAGTTGACAGCTGTCAATACCATCAGAATAAATAGAATTATAGCTATATACACATCATTACACATCATTACATCATTACACACACTCTGCACATAGTAAGCGCTCAATAAATACGATTGATGATCATTAATAAAATAGAGTAGTAAATATGTACAAATAAAATAGAGTGATAAATATGTACAAATATACACAAGTGCTGTGAGGAGGGGAAGGGGGTAGGGCAGAGAGAGGGAGGGAGCGATGGGGAGAGGAAGAGGAGGAGGAGAAGAAAAAGGGGTGCTCAGTCTGGGAAGGCTTCCTGGAGGAGGTGAGCTCTCAGTAGGGCTTTGAAGGGAAGAAGAGAGCTAGTTTGGTGGATGTGTGGAGTGAGGGCATTCCAGGTCAGAGGAAGGACACGGGCCAGGGGTTGACAGCGGGACAGGTGAGAATGAGGCCCAGTGAGGAGGTGAGTGGTGGCAGAGGAGTGGAGGGTGCAGGCTGGGTTGGAGAAGGAAAGAAGGAAGGTGAGGTAGGAGGGGGGCGAGGGGATGGACAGCCTTGAAGCCAAGAGTGAGGAGTTTTTGCTTGATTCGAAGGTTGATAGGCAGCCACTGGAGATTTTTGAGGAGGGGAGTGACGTGCCCAGAACTTTTCTCTAGAAAGATAATCCAGGCAACAGAGTGAAGTATAGATTGAAGTGGGGAGAGACAGGAGGATGGGAGATCAGAACAGAGCCTGTTGCAGTAATTCAGTCGGGATAGGATGAGAGATTGAACCAGCAAGGTAGTAGTTTGGATGGAGAGGAAAGGGTGGATCTTGGCGATGTTGTGGACGTGAGACCAGCAGGTTTTGGTGATGGGTTGGATGTGTGGGGTGAATGAGAGAGCGGAGTCGAGGATGACACCAAGATTGCAGGCTTGTGAGATGGGAAGGATGGTAATGCTGTCTACAATGATGGGAAGTTCAGGGAGAGGACAGGATTTGGGAGGGAAGATAAGTAGCTCAGTCTTGGACATGTTGAGTTTTAGATGGCGGGAAGACCTCCAGATGGAGATGTCCTGAAGGCAGGAGAAGATATGAGCCTGGAGGGAGGGAGAGAGAGCAGGGGTGGAGATGCAGATTTGGGTGTCATCAGCGTAGAGATGATAGTTGAAGCCATGGGAGTGAATGAGTTCACCAAGGGAGTGAGTATAGATAGAGAACAGAAGGAGACCAAGAACTGACTCTTGAAGAACCCCTACAGTAAGGGGATGGGGGGGGGGGGGGGGGGAGGAGCCTATGAAGGAGACTGAGAATGAGCAGCCAGAGAGACATATCTACTTGGACACCGACACCTCATATTAACTATGCCCCAAACTGAACTCCTTATAATAATAATATTAATAATAATAATAATAATGATAATAATGGTACTTGTTAAGCACTTACTATGTGCCAAACACTGTTTTAAGTGCTGGGGTAGATACAAGATTATCAGGTTATCCCACATGGGGCTCACAGTCTTAATCCCCATTTTACAGATGAGTTAACTGAGGCACAGAGAAATTAAGTGACTTGCCCAAAGTCACACAGCTGACAAGTGGTGGAGTCAGGATTAGGACCCATGACCTCTGACTTCCAAGCCCGTGATCTTTCCACTAAGCCATGCTTCTTCCCTTATCTTCCCCTGTCTTTCCCATTGCTCTAAGCAACACCACTATCCACCCTATGGCACAAGCTCATAACCTTGGCAATGTCCTCACCTCATCTCTCTCATTCCTCCCCGTATTAAATCTGTAACCAAACCCTGTCGGTTCTACCTCCACAACATTGCTAAAATCCACCCATCCAAACTGCCACTATGACAATCCAAGTGCCTAAATGATCCCACCTTGACTACTGCATCTGCCTCCTCACTGACCTCCTGGCCTACTGTCTTTCCTCAATCCAATCCATACTTCGCTCTGCTGCACAGATCATTTTTCAACAAATACAGTCAGTCCCTGTCCCACATGGGGTTCACAGTCTTAATCCCCTATCTTACAGATGAGGGAACTGGGGCACAGAGAAGTGAAGTGACTTGCCCAAGATCACACAGCAGTCACGTGGCAGAGCCGGGATTAGAACCCTGATCTTTCCCTGGTCTGACTTCCATTCCCGTGCTCTATCCACTAGGCCGTGCTGCCTCTTAATTAGGAGCCCACTGTAAAATGAGGAAATAGTGAGCCTCATGAGAGATAGGGACCATTGTCCATTTCATTTTCTTGAACCTACCCCACTGCTTGACATATAGAAAGTACATAATGAGTACCATAATTAGCCAACTAACTTATCAATTAATTAATGGCATTTATTAAGCTCCATGAATGCAAAGCACTATACTAAATTAGTGGGAAAGTACAGTCTCCTCCTCCTCTGCCCCCCCATCCTCTAACTGCGGGAATCCCTCAAGGCCTCTGAAGATTTCTTGTCTTCAATAAGTCTCTGAAGGTGGGGAGAGTAACTGTCTGTTGGATTTGAGGAGGCAGAACATTCCAGGCCAGAGGCAGGTTGTGGGCTAGGAGTCGGTGATGAGACACTCTGTTGGCTGGATCATTTTTCTACAAAAACGTTCAGTCCATGTCTCCTTGCTCCTCAAAGACCTCCAGTGTTTGCCCATCCATCTCCGCATCCAACAGAAATTCCTTACCATCTACTTTAAATCATTCAATCATCTTACCCCCTCCTTCCTCACCTCAATGTTCTCCTACTACAACCCAGCCCGCACACTGCATTCCACTATGCCCAACCTACTCTTGATCTGTAACTTGATCTTGTCTATCTCACCATCAACATCTCACCCACAACCTGCTTTTGGCCTGGAATGCCCTTCCTCTTCACATCTGACAATTAATAACTCACCCCCACCTTCAAAGCCTTATTAAAGGCACATCTCTCGAAGAGACCTTCCCTAACTAAGCCCTTATTTCCTCTTCTCCCACTCCCTTCTGTGTCACCCTGATTTGCTCCCCCCCACTTTTTTATGGTGGCATTTGTTAAGCACTCACTACCGTGTCGGACACTCTTCTAAGGGCTGAGGTAGATGCAAGGTAATCAGATTGGGCACAGTCGATGTCCCACATGGGGCTCACAGTCTTAATCCCCATTTTGCAGATGAAGTAACTGAGATACAGAGAATAATAATAATGGTGGTATTTGTTAAGTGCTTACTATGTGCTAAGCACTGTTCTAAGCATGGGCACGGGAGTTAGAGGACCTTGTCCTCATCCCAGCTCTGCCATTTGTCTGCTATGTGACCTTGGACAAGTCACTTAACTTCTCTGTACCTCGATTTCCTCATCTGTAAAATGGAGATTAAGGCTATGAGCCCTGTGTGGGACAGGAATTTGCCTATTATCTTGTATCTTGAGTATCTTGTATCTACCACAATGCTTAGAACAGTGTCTGGCACATAATAAGTGCTTAGCAAATATTATTTTTAAAAAGGGTGAAGAAGAAAAAAAGTAAAGGGAGAGAGAAAAATTCCCAGTTCTCTGTTGAGAACCACATTGTGAAGAAACATCCTATATCTATTGAAATTGACAGCCCTCATCATTAAATATTGCTTAGGTTCATACAAAATTTCGAATTTACTTCTGGCAATAGCTAGGGTAAAGTTTTCATAGGATCATAGTAGTTAAAAATGCCTTAGGTTTAGGGTGGCTAACAGACTGAGCCCCCTTTTCCTCTCCTCCTCCTCCCCTCCCCGTCACCCCCCTCCCTCCCTCTGTCCTACCCCCTTCTCCTCCCCACAGCACTTGTGTATATTTATTGCTCTATTTATTTTATTAATGATGTATATATAGATATAATACTATTTATTCTGATGGTATTCACACCTGTGTACTTGTTTTGTTTTGTTTTCTACCTCCCCACTTTAGACTGTGAGCCCGTTATTGGGTAGGGACTATCTCTTTATGTTGCCGATTTGTACTTCCCAAGCACTTAGTACAGTGCCCTGCACACAGTAAGCGCTCAATAAATACGACTGAATGAATGAACGAATGAATTTCATACTTACTGTAGATTAACATTATAAGCTAGGACTTCAGTAAACCTGAAGAAATATGGCCATTGTAAACTCTTCATTATTCAACATTATAATCTCCCTATTAGATTATGCATAATTCATTCATGTTTTATTTGGGCACCGTATAATCATATAATGCAAACTAAGAAGGTTTTTTTTTTTCATTTTGAATGTATTTTAAAACTCTGTGAGTGACCTGATTAATTCATTGCCTTTCTTCAAAGTGAAAGGAATTTTTGGAGCCTAGACTCCATATGTAAAATGTAAAAGGCAGGTTTTGGATTCTACAGTGGAGTATAACATTGAAAAACTGACCCCTTTATTTTTGAGGGAGCACTGGGCTTCCCTAGCCCTGTTATCAGTCCAGAGGAAAGAGCACTAAAAATCAGAAGACCTAGATTCTAATACTGGTTCTACCTGCTACTGGCCAATGATTAATAAAGACCACACCTGCACTAAACGATGGGCTACACTCCTGCCCACTACCTCCCTAGATTCCATCCATACCCCAAGAGGAACATAATAATAATAATAATTGTGGTATTTGTTAAGCGCTTACTATGTGCCATGGTACTATGTACTATGTGCACTGTTCTAAGCACTGGGGTAGACACAAGGTAATCAGATTGTCCCACGTGGGGCTCACAGTCTTCATCCCCATTTTACAGATGAGGGAACTGAGGCACCGAGAAGTGAAGTGACTTGCCCAAAGTCACACAGCTGACAGGTGGCAGGGTCGGAATTAGAACCCATGACCTCTGATTCATGACAGATAGGGGAAGGGAGAGTGAGAATGATGTTAATCAATGGGGGTGGGAAAAGCGTATGTGTTGGGGGGTTGTCTGTTTTTTGTTATATTGTACTCTCCCAAGTGCTTAATATAGTGCTCTGCACACAATAAGTGCTCAATAAATATGACTGACAGACTGTGTGTGTGTGTGTGTGTGTGTGTGTGTGTGTGTGTGTGCATATAATCAGGGTAGCCTAGAGGATAGAGCATGGGCCTAAGAATCAGAAGGACCTGGATTGTAATTCCAGCTCTGCCACCTGTCTGTTGTGTGACCCTGGGCAAGTCACCTTACTTATCTCTCCCTTGTTATCTCATCTGTATAATGTGGATTAAGCCCATGAGTCCCATGTGGTAAATAGAGTAAATATTACTCTATTTATTTATTTATTTATTTTACTTGTACATAGCTATTCTATTTATTTTATTTTGTTAGTATGTTTGGTTTTTTTCTCTGTCTCCCCCTTTTAGACTGTGAGCCCACTGTTGGGTAGGGACTGTCTCTATATGTTGCCAATTTGTACTTCCCAAGCTCTTAGTACAGTGCTCTGCACATAGTAAGCGCTCAATAAATACAATTGATGATGATGATGATGATGTGGGATATGGACTACATCTAACTCGACTAGCTTGTATCTACCACGTTGCCTGGCACACAGTAAGTGCTTAACAAATATCTTGAAAGAAGTGGTATGATGACAAAGTCTCCCTTTTTAAACAGTGAAGAAACTAGGGCCAATCACAGAAACTTGAGCTTAAGAACCTATGTGAAGGAATGAATTACAGTGCCAGTGATTTGTGCAGCAACACTCGCACTCTCAACCCTGCCTAACATGTTCTCACCGGTGCAATGGGTGCAGTAAGCAATAGGAGGTCAAGGGATGCAGTATATTGGGTGCTTAAGGAAATGAATACTTTACCTACAAAAAAAATCTATTTATGGCCAAAGTGAGCTCAGCAAACTGCTAGTGCTGTGCTAATTGCATTAATAAATGCCATTATTATTATTATTATTATTATTATTATTATTATTATTATTATTATTGTGGTTGCCAGGAGATGGATCCCAGGGAAGTTTTTTTTTATGCTATTTGTTAAGCACTTACTATGTGCCAGTAACTGTTTTACGTGCTGGACCTCAGTAAGTTGTTGAGGTCTTCAGTGGCCATCTAAGGCAGCTGTTTTCAGGATTCCTGTCCACATGTTTTGTTTTGTTGTCTGTCTCCCCCTTCTAGACTGTGAGCCCATTGGTGGGTAGGGATCATCTCTATATGTTGCCAACTTGTACTTTCCAAGCGCTTAGTACAGCGCTCTGCACACAGTAAGTGCTCAATAAATACGATTGAATGAATTCCTCCCACCACATGATAATAATAATGGCATTTATTAAACGCTTACTATGTGCAAAGCACTGTTCTAACCATATGAAATGTCCTTAGGTGGTTCTTCATTTAGACACCACCGATTTTGAGAGCACAAGCAGACACTCCTCTCTTTCTGGGGATTAAATGTCTGGCCTCCTTCTGATTTAGACTACAAGCCTCATACGGAACAGGGGCCGTGTCTAATCTGATTAGTGTGCATCCTCCTCAGCACTTAGTACAGTACTTAGTACATAGTAAGCACTTAATTATTTTCATTATTATTATCATTGAACTTTCACCCACCTAACACCATGAGGTGAGAGTCAGACATTGGGATACATTCATTCATTCATTCAATCGTATTTATTGAGCACTTACTGTGTGCAGAGCACTGTACTAAGCGCTTGGGAAGTACAAGTCGGCAACATATAGAGACGGTCCCTACCCAGCAACGGGCTCACAGTCTAGAAGGGAGAGACAGACATATGGGGAGAGAGAGAGGGATGGAAAAAGAGGGAGAAAGGAGAAAGAGTGGGGGACAGAGAGAGGGAGATAATAAGAAGAATAATGATGGTATTTGTTAAGCGCTTACTATGTGCCAAGCACTGTTCTAAGCGCTGGGGTAGATACAAGGTAATCAGGTTGTCCCACGTGGGGCTCACAGTCTTCATCCCCATTTTACAGATGAGGTAACTGAGACACAGAGAAGTGAAGTGACTTGCCCAAAGTCACACAGCTGACAAGTGGAGGAGTCAGGATTAGAACCCACAACCTCTGACTCCCAAGCCCGGGCTCTTTCCACTAAACCACGCAGCTTCAAATGGGATTAAACGGGAGCTTCAAATGGGAGCTCTTCAGATGGGAAGAGGGAGATGAGAAGAGGAAGAGAGAAAAAGAGGAGAGAGAAGGAGAAGAAGAAAAGAGAGAGAGAGAGGTAGTCTGAAGATCTAAGTAGCTGTCAGAAGTGCAGCTCGGGTCTGTTGAATAAGGTGCTAGGTGGATTTCAATTAGTTTGATTTGATACCTGCTGGTGAAATTTGTCTTTATGCTCAGTTTGATATGCAAATGCTATAATCTCTCTCCCTGAACCATAGCCAATTGCTAATTTTGTGGACATTTAAATTTGCTGTCCACTTCCAGAGAATAATTACAGCTATTTAATTGTATTCATAATTTAGTGTACACCTGAAAAATATGCTGTGAAATATCAGGGGGCTTCCCTTTAATACTAGAGTTCCATTTACAAACTGTCACATTTATAATGCATCTTTAATCTTCTCCGGTCTGTTAGAATTTCATATTAAAGTCTGCTTTGTGCTTTAAATATTAAAGATTCTGCATACTTCAAAAGGTGATAATGCCTGATACTCTGATGGTGCTTAAATCTCAACAGCTAAATATATGGAGGAATGTTCAGTGGCCCTAGCTTAATTAAACATGCATGGGTATTTTCAAAAGCAATCCTTTTCTGCTTGTTAGGTTTTTGACAAACCTCCAAACAGGTCCAGGTGGACAAAGCATGTAAACAAGCTCATGAAAGCAAGCTCAAAACACTCAAATTAGCACCTCCTTACAATTAATATGCAAACCCTGGGATCTCTTCTACTGATAATGTCATTTAATATTATTTGCTGCTCGATAATGTATTCTTAACATTCTATTTATCCAAAACTGGCCCAGTTTAATTATATGAAAAGACTTAGTATTTAACTAGATGCTATGGGTTCTCCTCTCAGTGACACAATGTGCGTTACACGGCCTTACACGGCGAAGGCAGTGTTTAACGGACCATTTGTTTTCATTATACTGTACTTAAAAGGCGGCTTTTCTCTAATTGAGCATGTCACATCAAAGCAACCGGAGTTTTCATAAACCTGGAGACACAATGACCTGGGATTGTCTTATGAGTATGCAAAATTATCAGGGTGAATAACTATGGTAAAATACAAACTATTTCAAAAATTATTTCTAAATAGAATCTCATCTTTGGAACTCACTGAAAAAGGCGAAACTTTTGTTTCTTGATGTTTTCAACAATTTAATTTTTAATTGTCATGAAAATAAATGAAATGTCATTAACTTCAGATTCTTGGCTGAAGGACATTGTTGGATAGAGGGAAATGAAAGTGCACCATGCAAAAAGTGGAGAAAAAAAAACAAACCTGGAGGAGTTCCTCATCTATTTGGGAATATTACCTTGCTAAAGCTGCACGGAATCAAATCAGAAACAAGATGTTCCACATATGAGCATGTCTAGATTGGAATGATCCAATCTGTTTTAATGCAAATATGCATCAATTGCAAGAATTGATATGAAATGTTGAAAATGTATGTGGACAACCCCAATGAAATTTTGATTATTATGTTGTCATAGGAAAGGAAGTGTTGAAAAAAAAAAGGACTGACAGAGCTAAAGCAGCATTAGAACAATTTTATAGGTGAGGCAGTGTTAGTAGGGTATGACAGGTGAAGTATTGTTATTACAATACCTAAGGCAAAGCAGCAACCATACAAAATGATAGGCAAATCTGAATTAATATGATATGATAGGTGAGGCGGTATTTGAATATAATCTCCCTGTTCTGTAGAAAGAAAATGCACGGATATTATACAATAGATAAATCATAGGAAACCCATGGAGAGATAATTTGATAGGGGAAAAAGGCAAAGTGCAGACCAGTTTTCAGAATATGCTTGGCTGAATTTGCTGTTAGTTGGATTTGTAAATAAATTGAAAGCCTAACTTTAGACTCTCAAATCCCTTTCAGTGGACATTGATAGTAAACATTTAACCTTCATAATCAGAGGCCTGTGGGGAAAATAATTAGGCAAAAAAATAAAACGCATTTTAATTCTGCAACACATTTTGATCATTCCCCTTATGTTTCTAACTGAGATCACAAGGCATATAATTATGATGTTCTAGTGACAGGGAATTGCTTACTTCACTGTAGAATTCAGCATATTTTCCTGAACTATGCTCAGCACTGCTAATTAAAAAGCCCTAATGCCATCCAGGGGCAGCCTAAAAGGGAGACAGATCCCCTTTGAAGAGGCACATTTTATTAAGGTGAGAGAAACCTCCAAAATGGGAACCCGAAGAAATGTGAACCAGCCTCCGTGATCTTTAATGGATTTTTAAAGATGACAAGAAAGGAAATGTGAAACTAAAGCAAGGGAAGACAGAAACTCCCTGAAGGTGCATTCTGAAGTAAATCAGTGCAACTGAAAGAGTGAACTCCTCGAGCCTTGGGATATGTCCTAGGTTTTTCAGCCGGACATTACGGCCTGTTGTGTCCCTGAACATCTTCGCTCTAGGCTTACTTTGACAAGGCGAGTCATAGAAAGATGAACAGCAGCACCTGAAGTGCTGTTTGAGGGGCAGGAAATTGCTCCCTTTGCATGCTGTGCTGTCTTTACTTTAAAATTACATGACTTATTACCGCCTCTCCATATAAAAGTGCCATTTATGAATGCTAACTTTCCAAGCCATAATGCACATGTCTTTTCTTCTTTTTCACCACCATTCTAGCAATTAAAAAACAAGGCAAATGGGGTCAGCACCCATAAAATCAAAGACTAGAGATGACAGGCATAGGGAAGGAAAATCATTGTAAGATGCAGAAACAGAAAAATGGAAACCTGAACAAGCAAATGTAACCATGCCCAGTGGCCCCTGTTATAGAGATTAAAATTTTCCAAGGTAAAGGCCACTCCAGACTCTCACTGAACCCAAACTAGCTCAGGGGTGGCTTCTGGTAGCCTTTTAAGCAATGCAAACTCAATTACGGGTTATACCTAGAAAGAAAAATAAGAACTCATCGCTAACTCCCAAATCTCCTTGCTTAAAGGGCAAAATTATAACCAGGCACTGAAGTGGAATCATCCTCCGAAATGCCATTCCAATATTGAAAATTCCAATTTCCTATTAATTTCTATTTTTGTATCTAACTCACTGGGGTGCTATATAGTAGCAATAAGGTAATTGAAGTGAATGTGCTTTGAAAAAAACCCCAGCAAAACCTTGCTGAAAAGTTAATCCATGACCATTATTATTTTTAAATATGCATCTATCATGAGCTAAAACATTACCCCATTAATTTTTCTTCATGATGACTTACACGTGAACAGGTGTTAATCACCAAAAGTCAATTAACTGACCAAACTCTTGGTTTGAATTTGAGATAAAGTTTACGCTGGTTGTCACTCTATTCATTATGCCTTCTGTAGTAATAATAATAATAATAATAATAATGATAATAATAATAATAATAGTATTTGTTAAGCATTTACTAAGTGCCAAGCACTGTTCTCAATGCTGCAGTAGATACAAGGTAATCAGGTGACCATGTGGGGCTCACAGTTTTAATCCCCATTTGACAGATGAGGTAACTGAGGCACAGAGAAGTTAAGTGACTTGCCCAAAGTCACACAGCTGATAAGTGGTGGAGTCGGGATTAGAACCTATAATAATAATAATGATAGTGATGGCATTTATTACGCGCTTACTATGTGCAAAGCACTGTTCTAAGGGCTGGGGAGGTTACAAGGTGATCTGGTTGTCCCACAGGGGGCTCACAGTCTTCACCCCCATTTTACAGATGAGGGAACTGAGGCCCAGCAAAGTGAAGTGACAGTGACTTGCCCAAAGTCACACAGATGGCAAGTGGCAGAGGCGGGATTTGAATCCATAACCTCTGACTCCCAAGCCCATGCTCTTTCCATTAGCCACGCAGCTGCTCTGTATATATTGCAGTTCCTTTTCCTAAAATACTTATTCAGGGATACTCTTCATTTTGCCCTAATATCTTTTTGTTGTTGTTGTGATGAAGCTTCAACCACAAATATATCTCTATCTTTACCACTGGGATAAATGTTTTATGGGCACCCACTATCACACTATACCAGGGTTCTACTTGGGACAATAGCTCACTGAATCTCAAAGTGAGCATCTTTTATTTTTGGGGATGGGTGAGGAGCAAGGAAATGGGAAATGTGTCACCCAATAGTACGACAGGTTGGGAATCCAGAATTTTGTTATTTAATATTAAACTCCTGATTATAGCTCTTGATTTAATTTTACTTAGGGAACCTGGTGCTTTTTTTCTATTACAGAAAGGCCCAAGAATTGTGAGCTTCAGGATTTGAACCTAGCTAAGAGGGACAGAACTCCCTTACTGTGACTGGCTAATGGTGTGTCGTTTTATTAGCATAGGTATTCATTCCCCTGTGTCATTCTTCGTTGTTTAAGAAGCAGCATGGTGTAGTGGACAGAACATGAGCCTGGAGTCAGATGGTTGTGAGTTCTAATCCCAGCTCCACCATTTGTCTGCTGTGTGACCTTGGGCAAGTCATGTCAATTCTCTGTGCCTCAGTTTCCTCACCTGTAAAATGGGGATTGAGACTGTGAGCCCCACATGGGACGGGGACTGTGCCCAGCCCGATTTGCATGTATCCACCGCAGTGCCTATACAGTACCTGGCACACACTAAGCACTTAACATGCACTACAATTATTATTATTATTATTATTATTTATCTTCTGATTTCCCTGTGCCATCCTTTGTTGTTTATTAATTCTCTGCTGAATGCTCACCCCCTCCTGCATTAACAGAAATGAGGGAACTCTAGTATTGTTAGAGAAAAAGTCTTAAGTGTGTCCACTGATGACTGGGTGGGAATGCGATGGTCTCCAGGAAGTCTGTGTCATCATCACCATTCATCTATTGAGAATCTACTGCATACAGAGCACTGACCTACACAGAGAAGAGAAAGTAAAAGCATGACACCATCCTCGTCCCCAACCTTGAGGCATTGAAGCAGTGCAGCCTAGTGGAAAGATCATGGACCTAGGAATCAGAGGTCCTGGATTTTAATCACCACTTATCTGCTGTATGACCTTGGGCAAGTCATTTAACTTCTCTGGGCCTCAGTTTCCTCATTCATAAAATGAGGATCAAATCCTACTCCCTCCTAATTAGATCGTGAGCCCCAAATGGGATAGGGACTATATCCAAGCTGATTATCTTTCCAGTGCTTAGTACAATGCGTGGCACACAGGAGGTCTTAACAAGTACCGTAAATATTATTTACAAATCAATGAAGACAGCTGAAATAACTTTAGGACACTAACAGAAATGAGTCAGATCATAAACCATCAAACCAAAAATGTCTGCACATCACTAAAGAAATGATATGTTTCTATAAATAGTATCCCAGCACCTCTGAAGAGTGAAAGTAGCCCCAGCCTCATACACAAAGAAGGAATTCTGAAGAGATCATCATCATCAATCGTATTTATTGAGCGCTTACTATGTGCAGAGCACTGTACTAAGCGCTTGGGAAGTACAAATTGGCAACATATAGAGACAGTCCCTACCCAACATTGAGCTCACAGTCTAAAAGGGGGAGACAGAGAACAAAACCAAGCATACTAACAAAATAAAATAAATAGAATAGATATGTACAAGTAAAATAAATAAATAAATAAATAGAATAATAAATATGTACAAACATATATACATATATACAGGTAAGAGATGGCTTTAATGCTGTCCTAAGCACACCTACTTCAAAAGCCTTGTTGAAAGCACCTCTTCCAAGAGACCTTCCCTGACTAAGCCCTCTTTTCCTTTCCTTCAACTCCCTTGTGTGTCACCCTGACTTGCTCCCTTTATTCATCCCATCCCCAAAACACTTATGTACATTTTATTTATATTAGTCTGTCTCCCGCTCTAGACTGTAAACTCGACAGCGAATGTGTCAGTTATGCTGTTATATCGTACTCTCCCAAGTGATTAGTACAGTGATCTGCCCACAGTAAGCACTCAGTAAATATGATTGACTGACTGATTACTTTTCAAGATGAAGACTTGCAAGCATAGAAAACCTACTAATAGGTAAATTGAGAAAGTTAACACCGTAGTCGAAATCATGGCAAATGGCAGAGCACTTGGATTAAAGGCAACAGCAGCATGGCATAGTTGATAGAACATGGGCATGGAAGTCAAAAAGTCAGGGGTTCTAATCTGGGCTCCTCCACTTGTCTTCTGCATGGCCTTGGGCAAATCACTTCACTTCTCTGTGCCTCAGTTACTTCATCCGTAAAATGGGGATTAAGACTGTGAGCCCTAAGAGGGATAGGGACTCTGTCCAACCAGATTTGTTTGTATCCACCCCAGCACTTAGTACAGTGCCTGACACATAGTAAGTACTTAACAAATACCATTGTTGTTGTTATTATTATTATTAGTGATATCTATGAGCATGGAAAGAACACAAATAACTAAACAGTTATGCAAGCTTTGTCAACTTGCAGAACACTGAGGAAAGCGCAGAGCATTTCAACCGAGCCAGCATCTTCAATCAACCAATGGTATTTACTAAGCATTTACTATGTGCAGAGCACTGTATTGAGTGATCGGGAGAGTATAGTTCAACAGAATTAGCAGTCACATTCCCTGCCCATAAGGAGCTTACTGTCAGGAGAGAACAGGAACTATCAGACTATGGTGATTATTGAGACAATTCATGGTTTTCAATTATTGGAGAAAACCTAGCCTCTAGTCTTAAGGACCAGCTATGAAGAATTCATTCATTCATTCAATCGTATTTATTGAGCACTTACTGTGTGCAGAGCACTGTACTAAGCACTTGGAAAGTACAATTCAGCAATAGAGACAATCCCTGCCCGCAACAGTCCAGAAGGTATTTGTTAAGTGCTTTAGTATGTGCCAAGCTCTTTTATAAGCGCCGGGGTGGATACCAGGTAGTTGGTTGTCCCACATGGGGTGCACAGTCTTAACCCCCATTTTACAGATGAGGCAACCGAGGCACAGAGAAGTTAAGTGGATTTCCCAAGGTCACACAACGGTCGAGTGGCAGAGCCGGGATAGAAAACCACGTCCTCTGTGTCCCAAGCCGGTGCTCGTTCCAGAATCCTATTCTTCTTTCCTTGTGCTATGATTATGCTCCCAAAATGTGGCTTTAGATCATAATTTGATCTGGTGGAAAGAGGACCTGGGTTCTGATCCCAGCTCCACCATTTGTCTGCTGTGTGAACTTGGGCAAGTCATTGAACTTCTCTGTGTCTCAGTTACTTCATCTGTAGAATGGGGATTATGACTGTGAGTCCCATGTGGGACATGGACTGTGTCCAACCTGATTAGCTTGTAACTATCCCAGAACTTAGTACAGTCCCTGGCACACAGTAGGTGCTTAACAAATATGGTGAAACAATGTAGCATAGCAGATATGATCTTTTTGGCACATTGGATACAGAAAAAATGTGTGGAATAGGATCAAGACTTGCATACAGTTTGCAAAGAAAAACTGGTTAGCCAAATGGAAATCTGCTGGCCACTTCCAGTGTTTAAATGTGAGATTTAAGAAGCAGAAGCAGAAGCAGAAGCAACGTGGCTCAGAGGAAAGAGCGCAGACTTTGGAGCAGAGGTCATGGGTTTAAATCCTGGCTCCGCCACTTGTCAGCTGTGTGACTTTGGGCAAGTCACTTCACTTCTCTGGGCCTCAGTTACCTCATCTGTAAAAGAGGATTAAGACTGTGATCCCCCTGTGGGACAACCTGATCACCTTGTAACTCTCCAGCGCTTAGAACAGTGCTTTGCACATGGTAAGTGCTTAATAAATACCTTCATTATTATTATTATTTTGTACATTTAGCATTTTTCATCCATCAAGGGGCTTCTTGCAGAGAGTTAGGCCACTCAACTCATCTCTCTCATTCAACTTACATATTCAGTCTGTCATCAAATCCTGACAGTTCTCCCTCCGCAAGACCTGTAGAATCTGCTCTTTCTTCTCCAACCAAACTGGTAACCATGTTGATCCAGGCACTTAGCCCATCTTTACTACTCCTTCTTCTTCAGGAGTGGCTTTGGAGTCAGAGGTCATGGGTTCAAATCCTGCCTCTGCCACTTGTCAGCTGTGTGACTTTGGGCAAGTCACTTAACTTCTCAGGGCCTCAGTTACCTCATCTGTAAAATGGGGATTAAGACTGTGAGCCCACTGTGGGACAACTGATTACCTTGTTACCTCCCCAGCACTTAGAATGGTGCTTTGCACATAGTAAGTGCTTAATAAATGCCATCATTATTATTATTATTATTTACCTGTCTCCTATTATTATTATTATTTCCCTGTCTCCTGTCTGTCCCTTTTCCAGTGTCTACTACAACTCTGCTGCCCGGATTGTTTTCTAAAAAAATCCACGAGTCCAGGTCTTTCCTCTCCACGATGCCCATGTATCTCTATATCAAACAGAAACTCCTTACTAACGGTCTTAAGACATTCAATCAGATTTCCCCCTCCTACCTACGATTTACTACAACCAACTCACACAGTTGGCTCCTCTCATGCCAACCTACTCGCTGTACTTCAACCTTGTCTTTCTTGCTGCTTACCCTCACTCACATCTGCCCTCTGGCCTGGAAGTCCATCCCTCTTCATATCCTTCAGAACAACCACTCTCCCCATCTTCAAAGTCCAACTAAAAATCAAAGCTTCTCCAAGAGGCCTCCCCTGACTAAGCTCTCATTTCCCCTATTTGCCCTCTTTTCTGAGTCTCCTACAGCCTTGTGCCTGTACCACTGAAGCACTTTGATTTTCACGCCACCCACCATTAATTAATTAATTCATTCAATTGTATTTAACGAGCACTTACTGTGTGCAGAGCACTGTGCTTAAGCGCTTGGGTAGTACAAATCGGGATACACCACAGCAGTTATGTACATATACATATGTAATTCATTTTAATGTCTCTCTTCCCCTCCAGTCTGTAAACTCCTTGTGGGCAGAGATGGTGTCTGTAGTATTGTATTTTAATGGTGTTTAATAATAATGAATAATAATTATGGTATTTGTTAAGCACTTACTATGTTCCAGACACTGAACTAAGCACTGGGGTGGATACAAACAAATTGGGTTGGACACAATTCCTGTCTCACATGGGACTCACAGCCTCACTCCCCATTTTACAGATGAGGTAACTGAGGTTGAAAGAAGTGAAGTGACTTGCCCAAGGTCACACAGCAGGCAAGTGGTGGAGCTGGGATTAGAACTCAAGACCTTCTGAATCCCAGGTCCATGCTCTATCCACTACGCCATCCTGTTTTTCCTGACGGATACTGTTTTGCAAAATTGCACGTGTTCATACACAGTTTTAGCCTAGGACCGTGTCCAACCTAATTAACTTGTATCTATCCCAGTGCTTAGAACAGTGCTGGACACATAATAAGAGCTTAACAAATGACATTAAAAGTTTCTCTAATAGAATATCTTCTGAGTGATAATGAACTTTCTTGCAGAAGTGCAATTGAACCAAATCTCCAAATCCTCTGTCCTACCTTCACAGTATTGCTAAAATTTGCCCTTTCCTCTCCATCCAAACTACAACCATGCTGATCCAAGCACTTGTCCTATCCCACCTTCACTACTGCAACTGCCTCCTCACGGCCCTCCCAGCCTCCTGCCTCTCCCTCTCTAATCCATGCTTCACTCTGCTGCCCAAATCATTGATTAACAAATACATTCAGTTCATGTTGCCCCACTCCTCAAGAACCTCCAGTGGCTGCCCATCCTCCTCCACATCAAACAGAAATTCCTTACTGCTGGCTTTAAAGCAGTCCATCAGCTTGCCCTACCTTACCTTACCTCTCTAATCGACTACAGCCCAGTCCACACACTCCGCTCCTCTAGTGCCAGTTTACTCACTGAGCCCTGATCTTGTCTCTCTCGCTGCTGACCTCTTTCCCACATCCTCCCCTTAGCCTGGAACTCCCTCCCCTCCATATATGCCAAACCACCACTCTCTTCACCTTCAAAGCACTCCTAACATCATATGTTTGTATGTATTTATCACTCTATTTATTTATTTATTTTATTTTTACATATTTATTCTATTTATTTTATTTTGTTAATATGTTTTGTTTCTAGACTGTGAGCCCACTGTTGGGTAGGGACCGTCTCTATATGTTGCCAACTTGTACTTCCCAAGCGCTTAGTACAGTGCTCTGCACACAGTGAGTGCTCAATAAATACAATTGAATGAATGAATCTCTTCCAAGTTGTCTTCCCAATTAATCCCTCTTTTCCCTGGCTCTCCTTTCTGCATCATCCTTGAATTTCAATTTTTGGACACTTTGGATGCCTGATATTTGCCCCACTCCCAACCCCACAGCACTTGTGTACATACCATTAAATTATTATTATAAATTACTTATTTATTCTTATTAATATGTCTCCCCCTCTAGACCGTAAGCCCGTTGTGGGCATGGAACATGTCTGTCAATTCTGTTGTATTGTAATAATAATAATAATAATAATAGCATTTATTAAGCACTTACTGTGTGCAAAGCACTGTTCTAAGCACTGGGGAGGTTACAAGGTGATCAGGTTGTCCTATGGGGGGCTCGGCTCACGGTCTTAATCACCATTTTACAGATGAGGTAACTGAGGCACAAAGAAGTTAAGTGACCTGCCCAAAGTCACACAGCTGACAATTGGCAGAGCTGGGATTTGAACCCTTGACCTCTGACTCCAAAGCCTGTGCCCTTTCCACTGAACCACACTGCTTCTCTAGTCATGCTGCTCTCCCAAGCTCTGAGTACAGTGCTCTGCACATAGTAAGCACTCAATAAATATGATTGATTGAACCAAAAAACCTCTGCATGACTGCAAATTTAGGATTTGTAACTAAAAATGAAATTAGAAGAAACTCAAGGGTTTGATCATGGTACACCTTGAGGAAAAGTGCTATGTTAACAAAGGTCACCACTTTTTGGCTTTATACATTTCAAATGCAATTAATTGGATTTATATTATCCAGTACATTAATATCTAATGTATGAATCTAGTTAATTAATATACCTATAAATTTCAAAACATTATTACCAAGTCATTCTGGAACTTGCCTAAGATTGTACAACTTTACATAATCACCTTGCTCAAAGTTGAGTTATTTAATCCACATCCAAATCCATCAATCAATCAATTGTATTTACTGAGTGCTTACCATGTGCAGAGCACTGTAGTAAATGTTTGGGAGCATACAGCACAGTAGAGTTGGTAGACATTCCTCCTTCCCTAAAGGAACTTACACATTAGAGGAGAAGACAGTCATTAAAATAAGTAGGCAGAATTGGGATTAGACTCCCGGGCCCATACTCATTACTTTAGTCTACGCTGCTAAGTAACAGATACAGCAAACGGCAGAGTATAAAGATATTTACTTAATTACTGTGTGGCTGGGGTTGGGGAGACTATCATGAATATAGTTTAGAAATAAGACAAATGTTAAATTATATACATACAGAGAAGTAGCGAGGCTTAGTGGAAAGAACATGGGTTTGGGAGTCAGAGGTCATGGGTTCTAATCCCCGGTCCGCCACTTGTCAGTTGTGTTCCCCCTCCCCATCCCCCCGCCTTACCTCCTTCCCTTCCCCACAGCACCTGCATATATGTATATATGTTTGTACGTATTTATTACTCTATTTATTTATTTATTTTACTTGTACATATTTATTCTACTATTTTATTTTGTTGATATGTTTTGTTTTGTTCTCTGTCTCCCCCTTCTAGACTGTGAGCCCACTGTTGGGTAGGGACGTCTCTATATGTTGCCAACTTGTACTTCCCAAGTGCTTAGTACAGTGCTCTGCACACAGTAAGTGCTCAATAAATACAATTGAATGAATGAATGAATTTTGTTAATATGTTTTGTTTTGTTGTCTGTCTCCCCCTTCTAGACTGTGAGCCCACTGTTGGGTAGGGACCATCTCTATATGTTGCCAACTTGTATTTCCCAAGTGCTTTGTACAGTGCTCTGCACATAGTAAGTGCTCAATAAATACGATTGAATGAATCAATAAATGACTTTGGGCAAGTCACTTAACTTCTCTGTGACTCAGTTACCTCATCTGTAAAATGGGGATTAAGACTGTGAGCCCCACGTGGGACAACCTGTTAACCTTGCATCTATCCCAGCACTTAGAACAGTGCTTGGCATGTAGTAAACTCTTAACAAATACCATTATGATTATTATTATTATTTATTAAGCACTATTTATTATTTGTTAAGCAGTTACTATGTGCAAGCACTGTTCCAAGTACCAGGCTAGATACAAAGAGCACGGGCTTGGGAGTCAGAGGATGTGGGTTCTAATCCCGGCTCCACCACTTGTCTGCTGTGTGACCTTGGGCAAGCACATAACTTCTCTGTGCCTCAGTTACCTCATCTGTAAAATGGGGACTAAGGCTGTGAGCCCCACGTGGTACAACTTGATGTCCTTGTATCAACCCCAGTGCTTAGAGCAGTGCTTGGCCATGGTAAATGCTTAACAAATACCATTATTATTTATCATTTAATCAGGATGGACACAGTTCCTGTCCCACATGGGGCTCATAGTCTAAGTAGGAGAGAGGAAAATTTAACATCCATTTTACAGATGGGGTAACTGAGACATAGAGAAGTTGAGTAATTTGCCTAAGTCACACAGCAGACATGCGGCAGAACAGGGATTAGACTCCTGGGCCCACACTCTTCATACTAGTCTATGCTGCTAAGTAACAGATACGGGAAATGGCAGAGTATAAAGATATTTACTTAATTACTGTGTGGCTGGGGTTGGAGAGACTATCATGAATATAGTTTAGAAATGAGACAAATGTAAGTGGCAGAAATCCTTGCAGAGACTTTTTCCATAGGACTGTTGCTGTGGGTTTGGGGGCTGGGTTTTTTTTTCAATAGTATTTTTTTTTTAAAAAAGCTAATCATAGCAACAGACTACAGGTAGCAAGCGACATATTCCACAATTCGTCTTCTTAACATAACAACCTTTTGGGAAGTGATAAGGGCAACCACAGAAATTTTACTCTGTCCTGCGGAACCGCATTCATGTTAATACTTTGTGCTCAGGTGCTCTGAATGAACTGCAAGTTATCTAAAGGGCCACGTTAATATTAGCCAGACTTGAGTGCATCTGGACACTCGGTTCCATTTGGAGAAACGACCAGTTTACTTGGTAATATTGACAGCTCTACTGTAAAATTTGCCGGCATTAAAGGTCAAAAAGACTCAGTTTTTCCTCCAGTTGCTTCTCTCTGTAAGAGAATAAATCTCAGAGCAGAATCACTTCTCCGACAATAATTTATGAATTATGCACTGACTGTGTTTGAATTGAGAAAGGCTTTCATATCCTTTCCATTAGCTCAGATTAAGTTTTCATATAGATGCTGGGAAGCGCACTAGCAATATCCTTAGCTCATTTTTATGAAAATTTTATCAGTGCTTTTTTCTGTACTACACTCCAATTGGGATGTCTCAGAATCTAAAGCTCAGCTTTGGACATGAACTTCTCTCAACCTGGCTGGCTGCTGTGCTCTAAAGGTTTCAATATTTTATGGGCTCTGGCTAACTCAGCCGTGAGATTCAAGCTGCAGAGATTTAACTCTAATGTAAAATCATGAACGGATGAAAACTGGGATGTCATAAGTAATACATCTACAAGAGCAGGATGCAGTTACCATTCTAAAAAGGGTTTTTAAAAAGAAAACAGCATCCTCGACTCCTTCTTTGTATCCCAAAATGAAAACCCTCTGGGCTGTTGTACTCATACCAAGCCATCGTTTCTTGCCGGCTTTTCTTCAATTGCTGATTAATTATTGTGGGGGGGTTTTCTTGAAGTCCATCATCAGCATCAAAGCTTCTAATGTCAGCTTTCTAGAGAAATGGACATCATATAGCTTAATGTTCATAGGCCAAATCCATTTCTTAGCATCTTCTCTTTTTGTCTCAAAATGGATTTAAAACATTTGGAAAATCTGTCTATTCAGCTGGAGTGTTCTGGCGCACCCTTTCTTAGAAAGAGTGGGGTCAGACGTGATCAGTCTGATGGACTTTTTTGCTGCAATCTATAGCCATTTCCCTTGAGTCCTGCAGAGCCTAGCAAAGCAGAACAGCCCTGTAATGGCCCCAATAACAATATGTTCTTTGTGTGAAAGAATCCAGGGGGAAGTGCTAGAAGGTGAACTGGTCAGTAGAAAAAATAGTTTTAGTGCTTGCTTATTTTTTCATTATGTACGTTGCCTCCACTGGAAATATCTTCTTGACAGTAAATAAGCGTTACTATAAAACATCTAACAAGCGTGAACAGAACAAATACGTAGGGGGCTTTTCTTCTAAATGGGTTTGATTAATGCTAGTTAATAGCACGGTACAAATGCGATGGAACTTTACAAGACTTGCACCCCACATCGCCGAACTTGAACTCAGAAGTGAGTTCGACTTAACCATTCAAAAATATCTCACCTGCCGGATGCAGCAGAGCATAACCTTTTATTCGATTCACAACATTCAAGAAAACTCAATGAACTACTAAAACTATTTTACACCCAAGGTGAAAAAGGTAGAAATGACTTAAAAAAGAACTGCAATTTCCCTCTTTTATTTCTACAAAATGAATTCCTGAAACATGGATGGTTTCTCAGCAGCTCTATTATCCCAAATCTTTTGTCTCTACCGGGACCCAATTGCTGCGATCCTCTTAAGTGTATAGGACCATTCTAGGTGCCATAAGGATTTTACAAGATATGAAGAAGATGCATAGACTCGCTGCCTTTGAGGGGCAAATCAGTCACACAGAAATGTCCTTTTTTATATCAGGGCCAAATTAACGTAGCTTTGTTCCAAACAATAACCCCAAAAGTGAGAATTCGGTATTCAATCACTGTCTTACAGTGACAATCCCCTGTTATGAATTGTCCTGACTTGCGGCTATACGTCTACCTGCCAAGGAAGACATTTCACGCTTGTAACTGAAAGCTAAGATTTGGTTTTATGGCTTTGTACATCTTTCATCATCAACAGCGCCTGCTTTAAGTCTGTAACTTGGCCAACTTTTCTGTGACAGTGGCGATGACGGTGTTGACGATGATCATGAAAATGACATATAAGATAGGAGAGTCATAGCTCACTGCTTTATCTCTTTTGACTCCAAGGTAGTCTAAAGTGAAGCACACAGGACTGGTAATTGTACTTGGAAAGACCCACAGGAAATAGGGCTTGAGTCTCTGAATCTTGAAATCCTAGAGCTGGAAGGGCAATTGAAATTCACACAGGTTCAGTCAATGATTCTAGGCAGTGAATGGTATATGTAGTTAACCACCTTGGATTTGAAGCTGAAACTGCTGACTGTGGGATTTCATAATAATAATAATGATGATGGCATTTGTTAAACACTTACTATGTGCCAAGCACTGATTTAAGTGCTGGGTTAGATACACGGTAATGAGGTTATCCCATGTGGGGCTCACAATCTTCATCCCCATTTTATAGATGAGGTAACTGAGGTACAGAGAAGATAAGTGACTTGCCCAAAGTCACACAGCTGATAAGTGGTAGAGCCAGGATTAGAACCCACGGCCTCTGACTCCCAAGCCCGTGCTCTTTCCACTATGCCATGCTGCTTCTCTTTAATCCTTGGAGGCAAATGTTGCTGAAGAATGCTGTCTCCAACATAGTATGCACAGAAATACCACTAATATTAGCAATAATAATTGTGGTATTTGTTGTACTCTCTCAAGCCCAGTACTATGCACATAGTAAGCATTCAATAAATACCATTAACTGATTGATTATGTGTCAAGCACTGTTCTAATCGCTGGAGTACAGACAAGTTAATCATGTTGTACACAGTCCCTGTTCCATATGGGGCTCACAGTCCAGTGGGGAGGGAGAATTGGTATTCAATCCCCATTTTACAGATGAGGAAACTGAAGCACAGGGAAGTTAAGTCACCCATCAGGAAAATAGTGGAGTTGGGACTAGAACTCAGATCCTCTGACCCCCGGGTCCATGCTCTTTCCACTAGGCCAAAGTGTCCCCTTAAAGATAGTGAGGCATATTTTTTGACCCTTCACCACCCTCAGAGAGAATTGCATTCCTCCAAATTGTTGTTCAGACATTAGAGGTGCTGATGGGTACTTCTATCATTTCTGCAGTTGAACCATTGATGCATGCTGTTTAAAATCTTGGGAGGTCAGGGCAGAGTTTGGAGGAAATCAGAGAGAAAGGATATTCTATTGCTAGTGGAATACATAGTTGAATTCACCACAGTAGTGGTGAATGACTTCACCATCTCAAATAGGAGGCTGCCTATTCTTAACCCTCGTTTCAGACTCTCTCAACCCCCTGATAACCAGAAATAGCCTTTTTTATCCCCACATGAAATATCTTCCTCAATGCAAACATATTCCTCCTGTTTCTTCAGGGAACACAAAGAAAACTATTGGTCAACTTTGTCCCCATTTTGAAACTACGATAAAATCACTTCTTAGCCTTCTTTTCTCTAGATTACACAAACTGAATTCCTCATAGAATCATTTTCTATCCCATTAAAAATGTTTTGTCATCCTTCAGTGGACCATCTCCAACTTTCCTAAAGTCTTTGTAATAATAAAAAATCATCATAATAATAATTGCGGTATTTATTAAGTACTTATCATGTGCAAAGAACTATCCTAAATGCTGGGGTGTATAAGGCAATCACATCAGACATAGCCTTTTAATCACTTGGGGACCACAGTATAAGAGAGATGGAGAACAGGTATTTAATTCCCATTTTACAGATGAGGAAACTGAGGTATAGATTAGTTAAGTAACTTGTCTCTCCTTCTCTGCAATCTCCCATTTCCTCCTGCCTTCAGGACATCTCTCCTTGAATGGATAGTTGACACCTCAAACTCAATATTTCCATAACAGAACTCTTTACTTTCCCACCCAAACCCTATTCTCCCCAGTACTTTCCCATAATTGAAGAAACCACCACTATCCTTCCTAACAAGGCCAAAATTTTGTCATTATCCTCTACTCGTCTCTCTTTCAGCCCACAAGTGCTCAGTTTAATGCATTGCATACACTGGCTGCTCAATGAATATGATTGATTGATTACAGTAAGCACTCAATAAATACGATTGATTAATTGACTGATTGATCGTTTCATATGAGCACATCAAAGTTTCAGGATTTCCTGTGGAACACGACAGAAAAAGTTCATTTCATTTGCATAAAACTGATATCCAGTAATGTTGGCATGAGGCTTGGCATTAAGCTTCCTCTGTGCAGATTCAGACTAAAAAGTGGATGTTTTCCTACCAAAAAATTCATTTGAAAAATGCACTTTCTTCATGGAGGCTTTAGGAAGGGCCAAAAAGCCTGAGCGTCCAATAAAAGCCACTGATCCATAATTAAAAGAGAGATTTTGCTGAGGTTATTCATGTCCAAGTCTGCTCTGATCTGAACTACCTTCAGTTTAAAAAAGGAGGAGAACCTGGGAGTGAAAACACTTAGTGAATGATGAGAAAACTCTCCTTCTATCCCCTTGAAAGAATGGCTGCCATGCCAGGCATATGGAGTCACAGGTTTCGGATCCTTGAAGTGGAACGCCTGAGGTAAGCTAAGATAAGGCAAGTCTGGGAGACAGCATCCTTGAGGTTCCTAGAATCACAGTGATAATAATAATAATAATAATAATAATAGCATTTGTTAAGCACTTACTATGTGCAAAGCACTGCCCTAAGCACTGGGGAGATACAAGGTGAACAGGCTGTCCCATGTGGGGCTCACAGTCTTCATCCCCATTTTACAGATGAGGTAACTGAGGCTCAAAGAAGTTAAGTGACTTGCCCAAGGTCACACAGCAGATATTTTGTGGAGCGGGGATTAGAACCCATGACCTCTGACTCCCAAGCCCTGGCTCTTTCCACTGAGCCATGAGTACTAGAGGATAGGACTTAGCAGAACTCAGAAATGTCTTTATTCATTCTAAATATTCCACGGATTCATTCTTTAACCTCCATAAACATTAAAAACAATAAAATATCTCCTGAGAAAGTAGGACAAACTGCCTCTTACAATCAGTTGTGTTTACTGAGTTCTTCCTCTGTCCAAGCAGGCAAGTAGTGGAGTAGGGATTAGAACCTAGGTCCTCGGATGAGCATTATACTAAGCTCTGCGCCCTGAGAAGCAGCTTGGCCTACTGGTTAGAAGATGGAACTGAGAGTCAGAAGGACCTGGGTTCAAATCCCAGCTCTGCCACTTGTCTGCTCTGTGATCTGGGGCAAGTCACTTCTCTTCTCTGTGCCTCAGTTACCTCATCTGTAAAATGGACATTAAAACTGAGCCCCATGTGGAGCAAGGACTGTGTCCAACCTGATAAGCCTGTAATTACCCCAGGGTTTAGTACAGTGCCTGGCACATAGTAAGCACTTAACAAATACAATAAAGTGCTTGGGAAAGTACAATATAACAGATTTGGCACACATGTTCCCCACCCATAAGGAGCTTGTAGTCTACAACCCCGACTACAGGATAAAATTTCCCTTCTGGCTGGCATTTATGTCCATTTCTTTATTTTAGAACCTTAGTGGAAATGGAGATGAGCTCCTTGCCATCACCTTCATGCAGTAATCAAATAATCAATAGTATTTTTATAATATAATAATAATGATGGTATTTGTTAAGTGCTACTATGAGTCAAGCACTGTTCTAAGCACTGGGGTAGATACAAAGTAATCAGGTTGTCCCATGTGGGGCTCACAGTCTTAATACCTACTTTGCAGATGAGGTAACTGAGGCACAGAGAAATTAAATGACTTGTCCAAAGTCACGCTGCTGCTAAGTGGCGGAGCTGGGATTAGAACTCACGACTTCTGACTCTCAAACCCTTGCTCTTTTCACTAAACCACGGTGCTTCTTACTGTGTGCAGAACACTCTACTTACTCACTGAAGCAGCATGGCCTAATGGATAGAGCACAGGCCTGGGAGACAGAAGGATCTGGGTTCTAATCCCAGCTCTACTACTTGTCTGCTGCATGACCTTGGACAAGTCACTTAGCTTCTCTATGCCTCAGTGACCTCTTCTGTAAAATAGGGATTAAGACTGTGAGCTCCATCTGGGACAGGGACTGTGTCCAACCTGATTAGCTTTTAGAGAAGCAGCATACGTAGTGGATAGAGCAGGGGCCTGGGATTCAGAAGGTCATGGGTTCTAATCCCGGCTCTACCACTTGTCAGCTGTGTGACTTTGGGTAAGTCACTTCACTTCTCTATGTCTCAGTTCCCTCATCTGTAAAATGGGGATTGAGACTGTGAGCCCGCGTGGGGACAGGGATTGTGTCCAAACTGATTGGCTTGTATCCACCCCAGCGATTAGTACAGTGCCTAGCACATAGTAAGTGCTTAACAAATACCACAATTATAATCATTATCTACCACAGCACTTGGAATATTATTTGACACACAGTAAGCATTTAACAAATACCATCGTGATTATTATTATTAGGTCAATAAAAAAGTAATATTGGTATTTTTTAGACACTCACTGGGTACAGTGAAATTAAGCACTGGGGAAAGTAGATCAGAAGCATGAGAAGCATACCCTGTCCACAAGGGGTTTATATTCTAATGGGAGAGGCAGTGTCTTTTCTCTTGAGGAGCTTTCTCTAATGCATTGAAGATTGCCATCATCTACACTGCTCTTCTCCAGACTAAAAAAACTGCTTTTCCATCCCATAAATCATTACTTTTATAACCTCCAGGGAAGGGAGCACTTGCATATCGCATGCTTGAGGAACATAAGTAGGTAAATAGATATGTGCATGTGATGTTTCCCATGATTCCAGGAAGAAGTGGATTTTCACTAATTTTGAGAAGAAGAGAATCTGTTAGGGATCACCGCCAAGTCCAAATTTAGCTAACACAAACGTCTTTCATTTTCACAATTCCCAATGGCTTCTACATAACGACACTAGTAATTGGTCCTGTGTGTGTCAAACCAGATACCCAAAGGAGGAAATCACTTTCAGAAGCCACTTGTGTTTTTCTGAGTACAATCAGTTTTAACTGTTTTTCAGGTAGCTGCCTGGGCCACCCTGTGAGTGTGAAGTGTTTTTTTTTTTTGTTGTTGTTGGTTTTTTCCCTCAGCAAACGGTATTATCAGTTTCTGAAGTTACAAACTGAACTGCTATTAGATAACACATTCAGGAAAGGTGGTTAGAAGAGTATATCATTACCTGAAGTTTCTTAGGCAATCTTGAGCAACATACAAGCCCTGTAACAGTGGGTTAACAATGGTTCTTCTTATGTAAATTGCAGGGACAATGCTGAAAACATCCATTCTGTAGTCTGGAGAGGCCTCCTTCATTGTGTCTGGATCAGAGATTTTTTTTCAGGATTTCTGGCCAGTTACGGCCTTATATTTCAGCCCATATAATAACTGTATTCGTTCATTCAATCATATTTATTGAGCGCTAAACTGCTTGCAGAGCACTGCATTAAGCGCTTGGAAGAGTACAATATAACAATAAACAGACCCATTCCCTGCCCTCAACAAGCTTATTTGATACAATCGTAGCAATAAAAATTACGTGTTCATGGGATTTGGCTTTGGGCTCCTCTGGGTCCCCTCTGTTCCCCTAAATTCATAGCCATCATCAGTTGAAAATGAATCTAGGTGTTCCTTTATTCTCCAAGGTCTCTTAAGGCAGTCCTCTATTTTGATTGTAGGCTCTCAAAGACCAAGTAATAATAATAATAAAAATAATAATAATAGCATATATTAAGCGCCTACTATGTGCCAGGCACTGTACTAAGTGCTGGGGTGGATACAAGCAAATTGAGTTGGTCACGGTCCCTGTCCCATGTCGGGCTCACAGTTTCAATCCCCAACATACAGATGAGGACACTGATGCTCAGAGAAGTAAAGCGACTTGCCCGAGATCACCCTGCAGACAAATGGCAGAGCAGAGATTAGAACCCATGACCTTCTGACTCCCGGGCCCAGGCTCTATCCAGAGTGTCAAGCCCCTAAAGGTGAATTTTACCATAAGTGGTTTCATCTTCAAATATGAAAGATAACTATATAGAGAACAGTATTCTGCTCACTGAACCTGCTGAAAAAATATTAATGATGATGAAAATGATGCTCCAAACGTTCTGAAGTGACCCTGAGACTTCACCGCTACATTAGCTTATGACATTTCTCACCCAAAATGAGAACTAAGCATATGGGATAAATTTATGCTCAGGACAGTGAGGTAGGTTAAATATTCTTGACATTCAGTTTCCAAATCCCGGCCCTGGGGCTTCCGTATGTGTGTGAGAATGATTTCTTGAAGAGTCATTTGAGATGCCCGACGCCTATTCAATGAGCACCTTGCCATCTCTGTCCCACTGAGGTGTGATTTCAGCTCAGACCTTAGCAGAAAATATTACCTTCATCGAACAAGCCCAAGACGACAGGCACCAGAGAGACCAACTCCTGAGACCAGCCCTGCTGGAAATTCCTGAGATTCATTCAGAGTTCTGTTTGAGCCATGGTCAGATGCTCTACCATGTGAGACCGAGGGGATCTCTCCCCAGTCAGGCCAGCAGCAGTGCTAAATTTGTCTCTGTTGGATGTTGGCCCTTTCCTCACCATGGCCTCCTGGGAGCTCCTTCCTCCTCATTTACCTGTCAGCTGAGAAGGCCACTTGCTAGAACTGAATTAGACACCTGCCCTCTTGGGTGTATGGGCCTTGCGTGTTGGTATATGTGAGGAGATCAATCTTCACTCTGGAAAGAAAGAGCTTCCCTCACTGGCTAAGATTGCTCCTTGGTCACGAGAAAGGGATGGAACAACCATAGACCATTTCGTTGATAATGTTGCTGATCGAGAGGGGAGAGCAGATGCCATTGCATGAGTTTCTGGAGGAAACAACAACAGCTTTAACAGAGGAAAAAAATGAAATTTGGGATGTTTGTCGGAGTTCTGGAGCAATGTTTTTCTTCCAGAAAGAAAAGATTCCTTTCAAAAAAGGTCTGCTTCAAGTTATCTCCTTAAACAATGGAAAGGTCAGAACACAAGTGATGCCCAAGTGTTTATAATAATAATAATAGCAATAACAATAATAATATAATTTGTTAAGGGTATACTATGTGTCAAATACTGTTCTAAGTGCTGGGGAGAAACAAGCTAATCAGGTTGGGCGCAGTCCATGTCCCACATGGGGCTCACAGCATTAATCCCCATTTTACAGATGAGGTAACTGAGGCTCAGAGAAGTTAAGTTACTTGCCCAAGATCACACAACTGACAAGTGGCTGAGCTAGGATTAGAACCCAGGTCCTTCTGATTCCTAGGCCTGTACTCTATCCACCCCGTTTCTCAATGCAGGAGATGCAGTGCTGAGTCCTATGCATAGAGGAAGTCTGCCAAAGAGTAACTGTGGTGTCTCACGTCCCGAGACTACATAAAGCATTGTATGCATAGGCAGTCTCTGTTCAGCCCCAGATGGGTATTACTCACACGGTCAGTCATTAAAGTTTGGCCATATGGCTACATTACCCTTGAGCTTTGTTCTTCTCTAGTAGTTATTCTGCAGTGAACATTTTTAATGTTACCTCCTGTCAGACTACAAAGGGATAGAATCCCTCTTTGCATGCCTTTAAAAATGTGGTTGTTTGGGCTTCAAAAATAGTGACAGACTCAGTGCCTTCATTTTATCTCATTCCCTTTCTCATGAAATTTGTAGCAGAGAAACTCCCCTCAGTGCTACAAGGCAGTTTAAAATTAGAATGTCATCATTTCTCCTAAGATGTGGGATTCACATTTTTGATGAACCCAGCATTAGGAACAGTCACGATAAAGTACCCCCATATGCGCACAATGGTTTATTTCCATGTTACATCATGTTCTTTCTAAGTAGAGAATGTTTTCCCAGCAATGCACATCTAACTGTATGTGTTCTGAAAAGTTTAGTGAAAACATGTGTTTCAGGAAAACTAGCTGTACCTCTCTATGGTTTCAAAATCTTCTTACAGATAAGTCCCTTTTGAAAGGGTAGACTGTAAGCTCACTGTGGGCAGGAAATGTGTCTGTTTATTGTTATATTGTACTCTCCCGAGCACTGTCCACACAGTAAGTGCTCAATAAATAAAATTGAATGAACACAGTACTGTCAATCCATCAATTATATTTATTGAATGCCTACTCTTTACAGAGCATTGTACTCAATGCTTGGGAGAGTACAATAGCGGGGTAGAATGATCTCTGCCTCAAGGAGCCTACGATTTAGGGGAGGAGACAGGTGTTAAACTATATTACAGGTAGAGGAATCAAAGCTTTTCAGTTTTCTGGGCATGAGGAAGGTGAAAGATGAAATGCATTTTCTAAGCGTGAGGCTCTGTAAGCCAATTGAAGTCACTTAGTTTAGGACAAACATTGATATTGTTCCAGGAAGGGAAAGATTGCAGTTGTTACAGGATTTTATTTTATGCTTTTTCATCCTATGAACTTTTTTAGTGGAATGGCTGGAATATTGTAGCTAAAATATTTTGTTTCTCTGTTGCTTATTGAGTCCAAAAAATTACAGTCTTTCTTTTGTTTTTATTTAAAAAAATGCTGAGTTACTAACTACTGCATCATCCTCCTCCCAGCCTCCCTGCCTCCAGCCTTTCCCTTCTTTAGTCCATATTTCACTCTACAGCCCTGATTGTTCTAAAAAAAGTCATTCTTCACTCCTCAGACACTTTCAATCCATCCGTTGCTGCATCAAGCAGAAACTACTCACCACCAGCTTTAAAGTACTCAATCAGTACTCTCCCTCCTATCTATTCATGCTCCTCTCCCATTATAACACAATCTACATGTTTCACTCCTCTAACAGCAACCTACTTTCTGAGCCTCATTCTCAACTCTCTTATCATCAGCTTCTTGTTCACATCCTCCCCCTCCCACTTCAGATCTGAAAGACTGCCAATCATCCCATCTTTAAAGCCCTACTAAAATCATGTTTCCTCCAAAAAATCTTCCCTGATTAATCTTTTATCTCCCAACCCTGTTCTCCCTCCCTTCTGCATCACCTATGCATTGAAATCTATATCCCTTAAGTACTTAGATGCCCACCCCAGCCCCACGGCACTTAAGTAGATATCTTTATACTCCAATCCTTCTCCTATCTGTTATTTATTTTAACGTCTGTCTCCCTAACTAGATCGTAAGCTCTTTGAGAGCAGGAATCCTTACTGTACTCTATGGTCTCCCAAGTTTGTGGTATAGTGCTTCGCACACAGTAAGTGCTCAATAAATTTTATCTGATGATTGATTAACTAAACTCAATGTCAAGTGACAGGATAAGATTGCCAAGAATTAGGTCCTGGAACTTGAGGAAATCACCCTCTTTGAACCAATACTTATAGCCACACAGCCTCATTGTGGTAAATGCAATGAAAGCAGTACAGCTGTTACACTGCTACTATCGCAGGACTTGCAAAAGTCTTCCCAAAACTGGCTTTGGAAGCTGTTCGTATTCAGAATAGCAATGTGAGCAGCTATAAGAAGCAGTATTGCTTAGTGGATAGAGCATGGCCTGAAAGTCAGGAGGACCTGGATTCTAATCCCAACTCTGTCACTTGTCTGCTCTGTGACCTTGGACACGTCACTTAACTTCTCTGTGCCTCAGTTACCTCATCTACAAAATGGAGATTAAGACTGTGAACCCTATGTGGGACATGGACCGTGTCCAACCTGATTAACTTGTATTCATTCAATCGTATTTACTGAGCGCTTACTGTGTGCAGAGCACTGTACTAAGTGTTTGGGAAGTACAAGCTGGCAACATATAGGGACAGTCCCTACCCAACAACGGGCTCACAGGCTAGAAGGGGAAGACAGACAACAAAACAAAACATATTAACAAAATAAAATAAATAGAATAGTAAATATGTACAAGTAAAATAGAGTAATAAATATGTACAAACATATATACAGGTGCTGTGGGGAGGAGAAGGAGGTAAGGCGGGGGGAGGGGGAGGAAGGGGAGAGGAAGGAGGGGGATCAGTCTGGGAAGGCCTCCTGGAGGAGGTGAGCCCTCAGTAGGGCTTTGAAGGGAGGAAGAGAGCTAGCTTGGCAGATGTGCGGAGGGAGGGCATTCCAGGCCAGGGGGAGGGCATAGGCTGGGGGTTGACAGTAGGACAGGCAAGAACGAGGCACAGTGAGGAGGTTAGCAGCAGAGGAGTGGAGGGTGCGGAATGGGCTGTAGAAGGAAAGAAGGGAGGTGAGGTAGGAGGGGGCGAGAATATGAAGAGTCTTGAAGCCAAGAGTGAGGAGTTTTTGCCTGATGTGTAGGTTGATTGGTAGCCACTGGAGATTTTTGATGAGGGGAGTAACATGCCCAGAGCATTTCTGCACAAAGATTATCCAGGCAGCAGCATGAAGTACAGATTGAAGTGGGGAGAGACAGAAGGATGGGAGATCAGAGGGGAGGCTGATGCAGTAGTCCAGTTGGGATAGGATGAGAGATTGAACCAGCAGGGTAGCAGTTTGATGGAGAGGAAAGGATGGATCTTGGCAATGTTGTATTTACCCCAGTTCTTAGTTCAGTGCCTGGCACATAGTAAGTGCTTAACAAATATAATTAAAAAAAAACAAAAACAAAGCAAAGCACTTCCTCTCCTTCCTCATGGCTGTGGGTTTACAAATGAAAAAATGAAATGTCTGTGTGTCATGTGAGCAGGCTATTCCACATCTTTGTCTGTGGTCTATACCCATTCTCCACTGACTAAGGCAGAAGGCCAAGATTGTTAGCTACATACACTTACCTATCTGCTGACTTCCATTGGCCTTTCAGTCACTTCTCCCAAGGATTGTTGATCTTCTGGAAGGGGCAAGATTAGGAAGTGTTAACTCAGAGAACCATTCTTTGGAGGGGGTCAAAAAACATCAGGATGATAATAATTTATAATCATAATTATTAAGGTTTTTAAGTGTTTACCATGTGCCGAGAACTGTACTAAATATTGTAGTAGAGACAACACAGTACAATCACATCAGACACAGTCTGTCCTTCATGGGGCTCACAGCCTAAGAGGAAGAGAGAACTGGAATTTAATCCCCATTTTACAGGTGAGGAAACTGAGGCAGAGAAGTTAAGTGATTTACTTAAGGTCACATAGCAGACCCATGGTGTAACCACAGTTTAAACATTGGTCTTCTGACTACCAATCTTGTGCACTTTTCACTAGGCCATGCTGATTGAATGAATGAATGAATGAATGCTCCCTCTAGAAGCCCACACTCGCAAAGCTAGAGCTTGCTATTCATTACACTGGAAAACTTTTGCACATATCTGTAATATATTTATTTATATTGATATCTGTCTCTCCCCTTCTAGACTGCAATCTTATTATGGGCAGGGAATATGTTTATTGTTGTACTGTACTCTCCCAAGTGCTTAGAACAGTACTCTGCACACAGTAAGCTCTCAATAAATACCACTGTTGATGGTACTGATGATGAGGAAGTTAGAAGTCAGGAGACCCCGAAGTTCATTCATTCAATCATATTTATTGAGTGCTTACTATGTGCAGAGCACGTACTAAGCACTTGAGAAGTACAAGTTGGCAACATATAGAGATGGTCCCTACCAAACAACGGGCTCACAGTCTAGAAATAAGTGCTTACTATGTGCGAAGCACTTTTCTAAGCACGGGGTGGCGGGTACAAGGTGATTAGGTTGTCCACGAGGGGCTCACATTCTTAATCCCCATTTTACAGATGAGTTAACTGAGGCACAGAGAAATTAAGTGACTTGCCCAAAGTCACACAGTAGACAAGTGGTGGAGCTGGGATTTGAACCCATACTCCCAAGCCCATACTCTTTCCACTGAGCCACACTGCTTCTCTAGGGCTTCCTGAGTCTAGCCCTAGCCCTGCCACTGGTCTGCAAGGTGATCTTGGGCCATTCACTTGCCTTTTTTGTGCCTCAATTTTCTCATCTGTAAAATAATAATAATAATGGTATTCATTAAGTACTTACTATGTGTTACATAGTGTACTATGTACCGAGGGAGATACCAGATAATCAGACCTGATAAAGTCCCTGTCCCACATGGGGTTAAATGTCGAAGGCAGAAGAAGAACAGATATTGAATCCCCATTCTATGGATTAGGAAATGGAGGTACAGAAAAGTTAAGTGATTTGTACAGCAGAGAAGTGTCAGAGCCAGGATTGGAACCCAAATTCTCCAACTCCCAAGGTCCTTGGTCTGGCCACTAGGTCTTGATGTTTCATGTCCTAGGAAAAATGTGATTAAAGATCTGCTCTCCATAACTCACAGCCTGAAACCCTCACATGGGACAGGAGCTTTATATGATCTGATTATCTTGTACCTACTCTAACATTTATCAAAGTTCTTGGTGCATAGTAAATGCTTAATAAATACCATTTTGACTTCCCATAGAACTCATGACAGAAACAATGCAACAGCATCCAGTGGGTAGAGCGGAAGTGTCTGCAAAATTTTACCATCAGGTATTTGAATAGGCCATCTTTGTAGTGCCCTCCAAGCAAACCACTGAACTTGCATTTCTCAGCTTGTGAAAAGCACTACTCAGCTGCTAGTCATAGAGCTGTAAGGTGTTAATTGGTATCACCTGAAGGCAGACATCTTTGGCCCTTGTTAATCTTGAAGACCTGTTCTTTTTGCTGTAGAGTTTAATACTGTAATCATTGAAATGCAGATATGCAGTTTTCCAGGTAGGGAGGCGAGAAGCACTGATAATAGACTATAGGCATACCTGCTTTCCACTTCAGCATGCTTGAGAAAAGAGGACATGGAAGCGTGGGTGAAGGTGGTGGAAAGTCAGTGTTTCTGATCCTAGATGTTACTTAGGAAGTCAGGCAGCTCTGGGATCAAAGATTGCCTATCATTCAATCAAGCAAGCAATTGTATTTAGTGACCATGTACTGTGGGCAGAGCACTGTATTGTGAACTTGGGAGTGTTCGAATTGACAGAGTTGGTAGACTCGTTCCCTTTCCACAATGAGTTTACAGGCTAGAGGAGCAGACAGCCATTAATTGAAATAAATTACGGCTATGAGCGTAAGTGCTCTCCTCTCAGGATGGCACCTGGAGAGTTTCCAGTCTCGGCTATGAGAGGGAGAGTCAAGAAGAGGCCTACCCATTCCATTCCTAACTTGGGCAGTGGCTAGTGGGTGGCAGACAATCTGCTACAAATCAAAACTCGGCAGGGCAGCAGTGGCATGGGACAGAGCCAAGTGTGGAGACTCAAGTTGACTGTGTGGAATAAGACAATAGTAAACCACTTCTATATTTTTACCAAGAAATCTGTATGGATCCCCTAGCAGAATGATTGCAGATGGAGAGTGGGGTGTTCTGGGAGAGGTGTGCTATAGCTCTGAGGGAGATGAATAAAGCATGCAAATTCAAGTATAAGGGTGATGCAGAAGGGAGTGGGAGAAGAGGAAATGAGGACTTGGAGAGGACTTAGTCAGGGAAGACTTCTTGGAGGAGAATTGTTTTTAATAAGGCTTTTAAGTTGGGAGAGTGAACATCTATCAGATATGAAGAGAGAGAATTCCAAGCCAAAGGCTTGGATGAGGGGTCAGTGGGAAGATAAATGAGACTGAGATACTGTGAGTAGGTTGGTGTTAGAGGAGAGAAGCATGAGGGCTGGTTTGAGATAGAAAATTAGAAAGGTAAAGTAGGTGAAGGCAATGTGATTGGGTGTTTTAAAGCCAATAATAAGGAGTATCTGTTTGATGCAAAGGTGACTGGGCAACCACTGCAGGTTCTTGAGGAGTGGGGAAAACATAGACTGAATGGTTTTGTCGAAAAATGATCCATGCAGCAGAGTGCAGGAAGGACAGGAGTGGGGAAAGACAGGAGGCAGGGAGATCATCAAGGGGGATAATGCAGTAATCAAGACGGGATAAATTATTGGATTAACATGGTAGCAGTTTAGATGGAGAGGAAAGAGTAGATTTTAGCAATGCTGTGAAGGTCAAACTCAGAGGATTTGGTGACAGACTATGTGGGTTGAATGAGAGAGATGAGTACAGGATGATGCCAAAGTTACAGATTTCCTAGAGTTTTCTACCGTAAAAGGCAGAGGGCCAAAGTGTCCTGCTCAGATAAGGGAGGAGCACTGAACCCAGAAAGATCTTTTAAAACCTTGTCCCTAGCTGCAAGGGCCTCCTAACTTTTACCCACACAATTCCATTTTCACATATAGTTGAACCTATAGTAAATGTTCCATTTGACATATAGTAAATGTTAAACAAATATAGTAATAATAATACCTGGAAGATCTGTTCTTCACACAGTTGTGAGGAAGAAGCCAGAAATATCTTAGGTAACTGGACAAAGAGATGGAGAGGGAGACTCAGATCTAGAGAAACGCAGCAGAGTAAGAGGAAGACAGAGAGAAATAATGACGGAGACAAAGTGAATTCATGGCAATTTCCCTTTAATAGAGGAACTTTATGGGAGCTGGAGAAAATCCTACGAGATGGTGGAACCCAGAGAGCAGAGAAGCACCAGACAAAATCTGACAGTGGCTGATTGGTAAATAATTTTAAACCCTGAAATCCATTCTTTACAAAGCCCACAGGGCCTGGTTTGCTTCACACTGAAGATTCAAATCATGATACCAAAGGTGAATTGAATACAAAAATCAGATTAGTGATAAAAATCTCTACTTCACCCTAAGCAGGTGCAAACACCTTGTACTTGAAAGCACACCTGAAATGCTGCTCATGAATGGAAATACTTAACTTGTTCTGGGGATTGAGGACTTGATTTAAAAGAAAATCCACAGATGGATGTAATATTCCTAACTATAGCAAGAGAAGAGGATCTCCCTTCATTTGATAACTCAATCAATCTGAAATTCCAAATTAATCAATGAATGGTATTGAGTGCTCACTGTGTGTAGAGCATGTACTAAACACTTGGGAAAGTACAATATAACAGTTAGTAGACATGACTCCTATTCTCAAGGAGTTTACAGTCTAGTGGACTGTAAATCAAGTAATAATAATAATGATGGCATTTATTAAATGCTTACTACATGCCAAGCACTGTTCTAAGTGCTGGGGTAGATGCAAGGTAATCAGGTTGTCCCCTGTGGGGCTCACAGTCTTAGTTCCCATTTTCAGATGAGGTAACTGAGGCACAGAGGAGTTAAGTGACTTGCCTAAAGTCACACAGCTGACAAGTGGCAGAGTTGGTTTAGAACCCACAACCTCTGACTTCCAAGCCCATTCTCTTTCCATTAAGCCACGCTGCTTCTTGTAATATCGGTAACCTGGTAATCCTGAGATGTCAGGACTATTGTATACCAGAGATTTATGAAACACAATGGTATTTAGTAAGGATCTGGATGCTAGTTCTTGCTCCAAGTCCTGGGGAAAGGGGAACAGCAGCTAAACATAGCTTCACTGTGGAATTTACAATCTATGGGTTGGAGACAAATTGACAGGTAGTGAAAGCTAGAGGGGGAATAAATATAGCACCAGAAGCAGCATAACTGCAGCAGGATGGAAAAGCCAACCAGGCAATTTCATGTGCAGATACATCATAAATAATATAGAGAAGCAGCATGGCTCAGTGGAAAGAGCACAGGCTTTGGAGTCAGAGGTCATGGGCTCAAATCCTGACTCTGCCAATTGTCAGCTGTGTGACTTTGGGCAAGTCACTTCACTTCTCTGTTCCTCAGTTCCCTCATCTGTAAAATGGGGATTAAGCCCGTGAGCCCCACGTGGGACAACCTGATCACCTTGTATACCCCCCCCCCCAGTGCTTAGAACAGTGCTTTGCATATAGTAACGCTTAACAAATACCATCATTATTATCATTATTATGTACATATACATATGATTCCAAGTGCTGAAGTTAGGACCAAAGTACACCCATGTTAAGGTCTGAGATGAGAAGCAGTGTGACTTAGTGGAAAGGGCCCGGGCTTGGGAGTCAGAGGTCATGGGTTCTAATCCCTGCTCTGCCCCTTGTCTGCTGTGTGACCTTGGGCAAGCCACTTAACTTCTCTGGGCCTCAGATGTTACCTCATCTGTGAAATGGGGATTAATACTGTGAGCCCCATGTGGGACATCCTGATTACCTTGTATCTACCCCAGTGCTTAGAATAGGGCTTGGCACATAGTTAAGTGCTTAACAAATACCACAATTATTATATGACCAAGGCGCTGTGACTTTATTAGGGAAGTTCCATATCAGGGGAACAGCACAAGTGACAGTTGCGGTGAGTCAAGAGAAGGTGAGTTTGGGGGAATTGAAGAGTGTGAGCTGAGGAACAATGGGTAAAGACAGCTGACACATAAGATGGAGAGAGTAGGTGGAGAGTCTCAAAGCCAGTAGATAACAAGGCCTTTTGGCTCTAGCCTGTAAGCTCGTTATGGACAGGGAACATGTCCACTAATTCTGCTGTATTATACTCTCCCAAGCACTTAGTACAGTGCTCTGCACATACTAAGGAGTCAATAAATACCACTGATTGCCTCTGCCTGGTAATAATAATAATGATGGTATTTGTTCATTCATTCAATTGTATTGATAGAGCACTTACTATGTGCAGAACATTGTACTAAGTGCTCAGGAAGTACAAGTTGGCTACATATAGAGAGTGTCCCTACCCAACAAGTGCTTACTATGTGCCAAGCACTATGGAGTGGCGTTTTTCCCCCCTTTTAATCTGTGAGCCCGCTGGGGGCAGGGATTGTCTCTGTTGCTGAATTGTACTTTCCAAGCGCTTAATACAGTGTTCTGCATACAGTTAAGTGTTCAAATATGATTGAATGAATGATGATTTGGACAGTGATGAACCACAGGAAGTGGTGGTGGGCAAATGAAAAAAGACCACCAGCAATGAAGTTTTTCTTACAGGTGCATTTGTGTTTGAAAAGGCCATTGTGGGATCCACAGTCCTGGACACACTGGGCAAACAAAATAGTTGCCCCTTGTGTTATAAAATATCTGTAGCACCTGACACTTTTTTCTTTTGCTTCCTTATCTGCCTTTCCAGGTGAGGATTTTGCTCAAAGTGAGCTACTCCCTTTTTAATGCCTCATGCAGGCCTGTGGTCAGCTAATCAATTGCATTTATTAAGCACTTACTGTATTCAGAGCACTTGTACTCTCTCAAGTACTTAGTACAGTGTTCTGCATTCCAAAAGCACTCAATAAATATGATTGACTGATCCACTCCTTTGGAGAACTCATTTGCGCCCATGACTTTAACTACAGTCTTCTATGCAGATGATTCCCAAATCTACCTCTCCAGCCCTGATCTCCCTCCCTCTCTGCAGTCTTACATTTCCTCCTGTCTTCAAGACATCTCTACTTGGATGTCCCACCAACATCTCAAATGAAACATGTCCAAAACAAAACTCCTTATGATCCCACACAAGCCCTTTCCTCCTTGTGACTCTCCCATCACTGTAGACAGCACCACCATCCTTCTTGTTTCACAAGCCTGTAATCTTGGTTTTATCCTCAACTCATTTCTCTCATTCAGTGCATATATTGTCAGTTCTACCTCCACTACACCACTAAAATCTGCCCACTCCTCACCATCTAAACTGCTACCACAATTATCCAAGCAATTACCCTATCCCACCTGATTACTGTATCAGCCTCCTTGCTGACCTCCCTGACACCTGTGTCTCCCCCAACTCCAGGCCATAATTCACACAATTGAATCCCAGTTTTCAGTTGGGATGCAGTTTTATTGAGCCTTTTTTTTATTGTGTTTTTTAAAGCACTTTTTCCACCCTCCTTGTTTTGAGTTTCCTAATTTCAGAAAGCAGCTCTTGAGCTGCAACACTAGTAATTTTTTTCATGTGTTTCTATATCCGTGTGTGTCCATGTGTGTCTGTCTTTATGTATCTGTATGTTTGTGTCTCGATAATTTCCCATCCCCTTCTGTGGCCTCCTATGTCATTCTAACCTTCTTTTCCCTGTCCCCCCTGTAGTCACTTTTTTTCATATCACATGTGTCACTCTGTGTTTTGAATAGACCACTGTTAAGGAATCGGCGAATGTTCTTTCCAGGTGGATATCTTTCTGGACATAGTGCCAGGTGGTGTCAGGGAAATGATTTTATGTGTACAGTAATGCAAGTTTTCCTGAATGGGAAGCTACTCTGGATCCCAATATTACAAAACTATCTATACTCCTTTCCTTCATCTCTCCTTTACCTGTTCCCCTTAACTCTCTGTCACCTTTACTGGTGGCTTTTTTTTTTCCTTTCTCTCATGTGATCTGTCATTTTCTCCCTCTCAGTAAATCTCTAGTTCTCCATTTCATCCAGACTTTTTTATCCAGTCCCCTAGAGACCCCTTCCCAGGATCCTGACTCTTGGCCCACTCTTAGTTCCTTCAAATCTGGTCCCTTTAGTTCTGGGAGAGCACACAATGGGGAAAGATAACTACTAACAAATCATCTTTGTGTCCTAAGTTAGGACAACTACATGGACCTGAACTTACACATCACTGGGAAGCAGCGTGGCTTAGTGGAAAGAGTATGGTCATGGGTGTCACAGGTCATGGGTTTTAATGCCACTCTGCCACTGATCAACTGTGTGACTTTGGGCAAGTAACTTGACTTCTCTGTGCCTCAGTTACCTCGTGTAAAATGGGGATTAAGACTGTGAGCTCCACGTGGGGCAACCTGATTACTTTATATTTAGCTCTGTGCTTAGAACAGTGCTCAGCACATAGTAAGCGCTTAACAAATGCCATTATTATTATTATTATTGTTATTAATCCCAGCTCCACCACTTGCCTACTGTTTGATCTTGGGCCAGTCACTTAACTTCTCTGTGCCTCAGTTTCCTCATCTGTCGAATGGGGGTTCCCTATCTGTTCTCCCTCCTACTTGGACTGTGAGCCCCATGTAGGACAGGGATTGTTGTCTGAACTGATTATCTTATAACTACCCCAACACTCATTACAGTGTCTGGCATACAGCACATGCTTAACATGTGCTATAATACATATATATATATATATATATATATATATATATATATATATATATATATATATATATACCATAATATATTGTATTATATTATATATTATGCTGTAGGTTCTAAATAGGGAAGAAATATGCAAATAATAATTATGATATTTATGGTTTAGATTTCTTCCTATTTGCTAAGCATTGAAGTGTATATAAGATAATCAGGGTTTTTTTAATGGCATTTAGCTCAATAAATACGATTGATGATTGAGAAGCAGCGTGGCTCAGTGGAAAGATCCCGGGCTTTGGAGTCAGAGGTCACGGGTTCAAATCCCGGCTCTGCCACTTGTCAGCTGTGTGACTTTGGGCAAGTCACTTAACTTCTCCGGGCCCCAGTTTCCTCATCTGTAAAATGGGGATGAAGACTGTGAGCCCCCCGTGGGACAGCCTTATCACCTTGTACCCTCCCCAGCACTTAGAACAGTGCTTTGCACATAGTAAGCACTTAATAAATGCCATTATTATTATTATGATGATGCAAAGCACTGTTCTAAGTACAGGGGAGGTTACAAGGTGATCAGGTTGTCCCACGGGGGGCTCACAGTCTTAATCCCCATTTGACAGATGAGGTAGCTGAGGACCAGAGAAGTTAAGTGACTTGCCCAAAGTCACACAGCTGACAATTGGCAGAGCTGGGGTTTGAACTCATGACCTCTGACTCTAAATCCCGGGCTCTTTCCACTGAGCCAGGTTGGGAAGCAACATGGCCTACTGGGTAGAACATGGGCATGGGAATCAGAAGGACCTGGATTCCAATCCCGGCTTCACTATTTGTCTGCTGTGTGACCCTGGGTAAGTCATTACTTAACTTCTCTGGGCTTTAGTCACCTCATCTATAAAATGGGGATAAAGACCATAAGCTCCATGAGGGACAGGGCCTGCATCTAAAATGATGATCTTATATCTACCTCTTGGCTTAAAACAGTGCTCAGCACTAAGTGCTGAACAAATACCACCACCAAAAAAAAAAAATAGACATAATCCCTGTCCCATAAGGGGCTCCTAAAACCTAGTCCAAGGTACTTTTCCCTAAAATACACTTCTTTCCCACAGTTCAGCGTGGCAGATTGGGTGTGCCTTTCAAGGAAATGCCTCATTGATAAAATGTTCATTGCCGAGGCTTTCACCAAAAACTCAATCATTTCCCACTGAAAATATCTGAAGATTTTGGGGTTTTTTTTTTAGACTGCCAAATGTTAATTTTAACAGTGGCTTTTAGAAACCAGGCAGTTCAAATTTCCCAAATCACACATTCCACTGTGACAAGCCATATCTAGTTTTTTCAATCACATTCCATTAGTACACATGAACAACCGCAACATTTTTGCATTTTTAAATGTGTTTTTCTTCAGCACTGCATTACTTTGAACCAGATGGAGATTTATCTTCCATCAGATCCCAAAAATCTATTTATATACTTGCAAAACCAGAAAGAAAGGAGGTGATAAATGGATTGCTACTGCCCCATGTAGAATGAAATCAGCTTCCCTAAAAGGGGTGATTTGCCCTCACAACTGTGTTATACCAACCACTGCCAGAAATATCAGGACAGACACGTGCATGTCAATAAATTTATTCTAACATTTTGCATGGTTGGTTGGCCTGTAGTGTACTATGGCTTATTATGAGACTCCAAACATCTTCTCTATCTGAACATTATTCAATTTGGAAGTAGGCCTGGCCTCAGACTCAAGTCTAATTGCCGGCAGAGCTGGACCACATAGCCTCCGCAAATGATCTGATTAACAGTCAGCTGTTGATTCCCAGTTTAATTAATCCTGATGGGCTATTGATGCATGGCAACTGTTGTTTGTTCCAGTAATGAGTTTTGAAATTAGAACTGCAACAAGCCATTTAGACAGCTGCCAAGGAAAATGATCATTCAGAATTATAACCGATCAAGAAAATGGACTACTAGAATGGCTGTGATTTGATGGAAAATTCCCATGGCTGTGTCCGGCTCTATTTTCAGGTTTCAAACACTTTTAACATATAAATGGTAACACAAACTGAAGAAACACTGCCGGGCTTACAATCAAAAATGCTCCGTTTCAACAGGATAATCAAGTTAAATGTGGATCATCAAGTGTGCTGATGTCAGAAGCTATTGAGCAACAGACTATTTGAACAATTTAGGTCACTTCTTGGATGTGATTAATTAGACTAATATATCTGTTTGCAATTAAAAGCAGATGTGACAAGCTAATGTGTCCATGTACAGACAAATTAACCTTTGCCCATCAGCTGCTCAGGTCTGTGAGAAAACTGTCATATTTTGCTTCCATTCAGCTGAATCTAAATGTTAATAAAATAAGCATTTCACACGGTGCAAAGTCCATTTAAAATGTTGATTGGAAAGACTGATGTATATCTGGTCACTCAGAAAGCCATGTCGCCTTTCATGCTACTACACAACTTTATTATCCCAGGAAATTCAGTGAAATCAGACAATTGGGCTAGGATCAATGAAACCCAGTGACTCTCTTCAGGAAAGGTATTGGTGCCGCATGGGCAGAGGAAGGGTCAACATTCCTCTAAACCCTGTCTCGGGATGAAGGGAATATGGTTTTCATGTTCAGTCCTAATAATGATAGTAACAACATAGCAGATATAGCACAGGCCTTGGAGTCAGAAGGTCTTGGGTTCTAATCCAGTCTCTGCCACTTGTCTGCTGTGTGACCTTGGGCAAGTCATTTTACTTCTCTGTGCTTCAGTTACCTCATCTGTAAAATGGGGATTGGGACTGTGAGCCCCATGTGGGACGGGGACGGGGTACAACCCGATTGGCTTGCATCTACCCCAACGCTTAGTACAGTGCCTGGCACATAGTAAGCACTTAACAAGGATCATAATTATCATTATTATTATTTTGTGTCAAGCACTATATTAAATGCTGAGGTAGATCCCAAGAAAATCAGGTCTGACATAGTCCCTGTCTCATAGGGCTTGGCAGACAGAAGGGCTTGGTGTAAGAGGAGGCAGAACAGGAAATGTTATCGTTGTTTTACAGATGAGAAAACTGAGGCACAGAGGAGTTAAATGACTTGCCCAAGTTTACACAGTAGTCAAGTGGCAGAGCCAAGATTAGAATCCAGGACCCTTGCCTCTCAGACCTGTTATCTTCCCACTAGGACTCATTGCCTCTAATATGCTGACGATGGGGACTATTGTTATAATTATAATAATAATAATAATCGTATTTAAGCCAGGCAGTCAATTGTATTTATTGAGTGCTTATAGTGTACAGGGCACTGTACTAAGTGCTTGAGAGAGTACAATAACTGACACGTCCCCTGACCACAACAAGCTTACAGTCTAGAGGGAGAGATGGACATCAATATAAATGAATAAAATTATTTATAAAATACATGTCGAGCACTATACTAAGCACTGAGGGAAATATAAGATTACCAGGTCAGACACAGGCCTCGTCACACGTGGCCTCATGGTCTAAGTAGGAGGAAGAACAAGATGTTTTGTCCCCATTTTACAGTAAACTGAGGCACAGAGAAGTTAAATGACTTGTCCAAGGTCTCATAGCACACAAGTGGCAGAGGCGGAATTAGAACCCAGGTCTTCTGACTCCCAAGACTGTGCTTTTTCTATAGGCCATGTGGCTTCCCTCAAAGAGAAGCAGTGTGGCTCAGTGGAAAGAGAACGGGCTGTGGAGTCAGAGGTCATGGGTTCAAATTCCTGCTCCACCACTTGTCAGCTGTGTGACTTTGGGTAAGTCACTTAACTTCTCTGTGCCTCAATTCCCTCATCTGTAAAATTGGGATTAAGACTGTGAGCCCCCCGTGAGACAACCTGAGAACCTTGTAACCTCCCCAGCGCTTAGAACAGTAAGAACATGGTAAGTGCTTAATAAATGCCATTATTATTATTATTACAAAAACAGGCAGGTTAGGGAGATGTTATTTGTGGAGGGAATACTCGCCCACTGGAAATGAAATTGAAAGTACTGCCAAATCACTGCAAGCAGTCCATGAGTGAGATGATTCAGTGGCAATGAACTGTCACTGCATTATTTATTTGGGCTCCATGCAGCCCCATATGGCCCTTTCCTGTTTTTCTTTTGCTGTTTCAGTTTTCTGGTCAAGCCTCAAAATTCTGCATTTTTCAATGTAGAATTGAATAGACAAACGGTGAGAAGCAGCATGGCTCAGTGGAAAGAGCACGGGCTTTGGAGTCAGAGGTCAGGAGTTCAAATTCCGGCTCCACCAACTGTCAGCTGTGTGACTTTGGGCAAATCATTTAACTTCTCTGTGCCCTCAATTACCTCATCTGTAAAATGGGAATTAAAACTGGGAGCCCTCCGTGGGACAACCTGATCACCTTGCAACCTCCCCAGCGCTTAGAACAGTGCTTTACACATAGTAAGTGCTTAACAAATACCATTATTATTATTATTATTATTATCATTGAAAACCTTGGGCATTTTGAAGGAGAGGCAAAAATTGTGATATTTGTTAAGTGTTTACTTTGTCAAGCACTGCGATGTGTGTTGGGAGAAATACAATCAGATCAAATACAGTCCCTGTACTGTATGGGACTTACAATCTAAGGGGGAGAGAGATCAGGTGTTTCCCATTTTACAGATGATGAAACTGAGCCACAGAAAAGTTAATTGATTTGCCCAAAGTCCCACAGAAGGCAGCACACGGTAGAACTGGGATTAGAACTTGAGTTTCTTCCAAATCTCATGTTCTTTCCACTAAGCCTAGTGTATGATTTGCTTTTATTAAGTTATTCGTTTCTATTTTAGAAGTTTCCCCAATTTTCTAATGAGAAAGAAACTAGGTCATTTCAAAATGGAAAGCTCTACTTTGTTTAACTTCCTGTGGAAAACTGTACTTTGTTCAGCCCTTGTTCCATCAGTCAATGATATTTATTGAGCACCTATGATGTGCAGAGCCCTGTACTAGGCGCTTGAGAAAGTAAAATATAATGGGCACATTCCCTGCCCACAATAAGCTTACAGTCTAGAGAGGGAGACAGTCATTAATATAAATAAATAATGTTGTTTATAAAACATGTGTCAAACATTGTACTAAGCACTGGGGGAGATAAAAGATTAATTTTCATTCTTCATTCCTCAAATGCAAACCTACTCACCATACCTCAATCTCATCTGTCTTACTGCCAACCCTTTGCCTACATCCTTTCTCTGGTGTGAAATAGATCACCATTTTCCCCTTATTCAAACTCATCCTATATCCATAACTCCTCCAAGAGGCCTTCTCTGACTAAGCCTTCAGTTCTGTTAATTGCCTTTCCTCATTCATTCATTTAATCGTACTTATTAAACACTTAATGTGTGCAGAGCACTGAACGAAGCACTGCAATAATAATAATAATGGTATTTGTTAAGCGCTTACTATGTGAAAAGCACTGTTCTAAGCGCTGAGGGGATACAAGGTAATCAGGTTGTCCCACGTGGGGCTCACAGTCTTAATCCCCATTTTCCAGATGAGGGAACTGAGGCCCATAGAAGTTAAGTGACTTGCCCAGTCACACAGCTGACAATTGGCGGAGCTGGGATTTGAACCCATGACCTCTGACTCCAAAGCCCGGGCTCTTTCCACTGAGCCATGCTGCTTCTCTAACTGTACTTCCCTCCTATTTGCCCTACCTTCTGTACCAGCTAAGACCTTAAGTCATCCCTTCAGCATCTGACTTTCAGCCCACCTCCATCCCCATGTCACATAAGCATGTCACCTCATACTCTTATTTTTTTTCTGTTTGTGGTTTATTTTAATGTCTATCTCCCCCTTTAGACCATAACTTCCTTGAGAGCAAGAACTCAAGGAGATCTATTAACTCTATTGCATTGTACTCTTCAAAGCACTTAGTACAGTGCTCTGCCTATGGTAAGTGCTCAATAAATATCACTGACTAATTGATTGAAAGAGTGCTAAACAAGGTGCAGTTTTCCACAGGAAGCATTGTAAAATGCATTAACGAATTCACAAGAGTCTAACCCTTGATCCCAACTCTATTAACACTTTTCAGTGATGAAAGCAAAATGTAGTTATCAAATAACAGTGTAATTAGCTATCAATAATAAAATATTTTGAATTTGATTTTTAGGGTACACATGTAAATACAGAACTTTATTTTCAAAGTCCTTTTCAACAAAAAGGCACTTTGAGTTACATCATCTTTTTCAATTGAGGTCATTATTAAATGCCAAAGTAGTATAGGCTTTAAATGCTCTGTTTAAATTAGTCTCAATACTTTAAAGGGAGGGTAAGGAACAGTTTATGCCATGATGAACTTTCACATTCCAGAAATGAGGGCACTGTAAGTAATATTGACATTAAAATGCAATAATGCTCTCTCGAAAGAGCTTCTAAAGAACATACTGATAGGGGATGGCTGTAGTATTTTCATATCAATCAATGGTATTTATTGAGCAATTACTTTGTGCATAGCACTGTACTAAGCGCTTGGGAGAGTACTGTACAACAGAATTAACAGGCATGTTTCCTGCCTGTTACAAGCTTACTGTCTAGAGACAAGGTTGCAGTCTAGAGACTGTAATAAGGTACAAATAAGCTAAAAAATGGCAGTGGGATGCCTTGTGCATTCTTTCAAATGTTGAATTAAGCACGGGTCCTCAGGTATAATTTTAATTTCAATACATTTATGTACATATCCATAATTTATTTATATTAATGTCTGTCTCCCTCTCTAGAATGTAAACTCATTGTGGACAGGGAATGTGTTTATTGTTACATTGTACTCTCCCAAGCTCTTAGTACAGTGCTCTGCAAACAGTAAGGCTCAATACGTACGATTGAAATGAATGTATGAACGAACAAACGAACAAATGCAGTTTTCAGGTTCTCCTGAATAATAATAATAATAATAATAATAATAATAATAATAATAATAATAATAATAATAATAATAATAATAATGGCATTTAAGTGCTTACTATGTGAGAAGCACTGTTCTAAGTGCTGGAGGGATACATGGAGCTGTCCCATGTAGAGCTGTGCCAAGGTGACCCTAGGCATCGGCCATCCCGAGGTCAAATGCTACCTCTGACACAAGTTCTCTGGCCGGAGGGGAGTGGGACAGAAAGATAGGTATCCCTCACCTCCTTGCCGACCAAATAAAGTATGGAGGATGAAAGGGGCATAGATTGAGCAAGCAGAGGACAGAAATGGGAATGGCCCAAGCTACAGGTGATACAAATACCTGCGGCCTCTGACCTTCTGGGAAGAACGTCAAGATGGGCAGCAGCAGTAGCAGCAGCGGTGGTCCATGTGTCTCTCTCCCTCGTGTCTCTCTCCCTCTGCCCAGAAGGCCAGATGGCCGCTCTGCAACCAGACCAACATACTGAGGGAAGGACCGCAGGATGGGTGAGTGTCTTGCTGAACATCAGTGAGTGGGAGCCAGGTGCCCCGCTGCGGATGGGGAACAGAAATGGGTTCCTCCCATATAGGGAACACACGTGGTGAGAGCTAGCCGCCTCACCACGGGCACGGCCAATGCATAAAAATGAATTCTTCCTGGGTGGGAAACCACATGGCCGGGAACTCAAGAGGACTCCTCCGGTGTAGTGAAGCTCTAATATTGCTAATTGATTACATTCCTCCCGAAAGGGAAGTTCAATCCATTGTACCTAAACAATCATATAATTCAATTTGCCTTGAGGAATAAATTTTATATAAAACTCAGGCTTTCCATCCTCGCCCTCTCTCTCCCCTCGCCGATCACTGAATGAACCCGTCCCTGGATGACAGGTGACAAGGGCTCACAGTCTTCATCTCCATTTTACAGATGAGGTAACGGAGGCTTAGAGTAGTTAAGTGACTTGCCCAAGGTCACACAGCAGACGTGGTGGAGTCGGAATTAGAACCCATGACCTCTGACTCCCAAGCCCGGGCTCTTTCCCCTGAGCCACGCTGCTTCTGAAAAGAATAGAGCAGGGATGGAATCTCTCTTCACTCCAGTCAACCAACCACTCACAGTCAGTTTTTCAGTAGCACTGGGATTCTTTTCATTCACATTACAGCACACTTGCCCTACAGTACTCACGCCTTGATTGAGATTCATTCATTTATTCAATCATATTTATTGAGCCTTTACTGTGTGCAGAGCACTGGACTAAGTGCTTGGGAAGTACCAGTTGGCAACATATAGAGATGGTCCCTACCCAACAACAGGCTCACAGTCTAGAAGGGGGAGACAGACAACAAAACAACTAAACAGGTGTCAATACTATCAGAATAGATAAATAGAATTATAGATGCACATCATTAATAAAATAGAGTGATAAATATGTACAAACTTACACCAGTGCTGTGGGGAGGGGGATAGGGTGGAGGGAGGGGGATAGGGTGGAGGGAGGGAGTGGGGGTGATGAGGGGTGAGGGAGCAAAGGAAAAAGTGGGGGTTCAGTCTGGGAAGGCCTCCTGGAGGAGGTGAGCTCTCAGTAGGACTTGGAAGGGAGGAAGATAGCTAGTTTGGCAGATGTGTGGAGGGAGGGCATTCCAGGTCAGGAGAAGGACATGGGCCTGGTGTCGACGGTGGGACAGGCGAGAACGAGGCACAGTGAGGAGGTTAGCGGCAGAGGAGCGGAGGGTGTGGGCTGGGCTGGAGAAGGAGAGAAGGGAGGTGAATTAGTAAGAGGCAAGGTGATGGTTTTGAGCATGTGCAGAAACTGTTTCTTCCTCCATGCCCATTACATTATAACCAGACTGACACAGATAAAGCATGCTCCCTAATCCCCCACAGCATTCTTTCCTGGTCTATAGACAGGACAGATTTTGGTGAATCTCACCCAGTAGACTGTAAACTCCTTCTGAGCAGAATTCATGACGACCAACTCTATTGTACAAATCTCGCCCAAGCATTCAATACAGTGTTCTGCACACAATAAGCACTCAATAATACTACTGATTGATTGGATCAGAAACTCCAGAGCCATGTACGGGAGTTTCTGATGACCTACTGACATCCATTCTATGTTAATAAAATAGATTCAGGACTATACCAAAACTTTTTAAAGGGAGCAAGATATGGACTGATCAGTCAATCACATTTATTGAGTGCTTACTATGTGCAGAGCACTGTACTAAGCACTTGGGAGAGAACAGTATAACAGAGCTGATAGATGTTCAGATATGAGACGATAGATATGAGAAACAGCGTGGCTTAGTGGAAAGAGCCCGGGCTTGGGAGTCAGAGGACGTGGGTTCTAATACTGCTTCGCCACTTGTCTGCTGTGTGACCTCAGGCAGGTCACTTGACATCTCTGTGCCTCAGTTACCTCATCTGTAAAATGGGGATTGAGACTGTGAGCCCCACGTGGGACAACCTGATTATCTTGTATCTACCCCAGCACTTAGAACAGTGCTTGGCACATAGTAAGTGCTTACCAGAAACCATAATAATATGTCAGAAACCAGTAATTTTACTTTTAATCCTTACAGTATTTTTCCCAAATCAGAGTTGGTCTGAGGGAGATGGAAGAGGGAAGGGGAATGTAGCCCAATGGAAACACCCTTTGCAGAATGCTTAGAACAGTGCTTGGCACATAGTAAGTACTTCACAAATGCCATCATCATTATTATGTGTCCCCGAAAAGGGGATAATGAAATCAATCAATCGTATTTATTGAGCGCTTACTATGTGCAGAGCACTGTACTAAGCGCTTGGGAAGTACAAATTGGCAACACATAGAGACAGTCCCTACCCAACAGTGGGCTCACAGTCTAAAAGGGGGAGACAGAGAACAGAACCAAACATACCAACAAAATAAAATAAATAGGATAGAAATGTACAAGTAAAATAAATAAATAAATAAATAAATAGAGTAATAAATATGTACAACCATATATACATCTATACAGGTGCTGTGGGGAAGGGAAGGAGGTAAGATGGGGGGATGGAGAGGGGGACGAGGGGGAGAGGAGGGAAGGGGCTCAGTCTGGGAAGGCCTCCTGGAGGAGGTGAGCTCTCAGCAGGGCCTTGAAGGGAGGAAGAGAGCTAGCTTGGCGGAGGGGCAGAGGGAGGGCATTCCAGGCCCGGGGGATGACGTGGGCCGGGGGTCGACGGCGGGACAGGCGAGAACGAGGTACAGTGAGGAGATTAGCGGTGGAGGAGCGGAGGTTGCGGGCTGGGCAGTAGAAGGAGAGAAGGGAGGTGAGGTAGGAGGGGGCGAGGTGATGGAGAGCCTTGAAGCCCAGGGTGAGGAGTTTCTGCCTGATGCGCAGATTGATTGGTAGCCACTGGAGATTTTTGAGGAGGGGAGTATTATGCCCAGAGCGTTTCTGGACAAAGATAATCCGGGCAGCAGCATGAAGTATGGATTGAAGTGGAGAGAGACACGAGGATGGGAGATCAGAGAGAAGACTGGTGCAGTAGTCCAGACGGCATAGGATGAGAAGGGTAGCAGTTTGGATGGAGAGGAAAGGGCGGATCTTGGCAATGTTGCGGAGCTGAGACCGGCAGGTTTTGGTGACAGCTTGGATGTGAGGGGTGAATGAGAGAGCGGAGTCGAGGATGACACCAAGGTTGCGGGCTTGTGAGACGGGAAGGATGGTAGTGCCGTCAACAGAGATGGGAAAGTCAGGGAGAGGACAAGGTTTGGGAGGGAAGACAAGGAGCTCAGTCTTGAAAGACCCTCAGTGAAATCCTCCAGCTCATCCCATCAGCCAATCCAACCAGCAGGTATTTTTGCTTTCAGAACTGGGTTCTGAGAGACAACCAGAAATTCAAGTGTTTGACTCAGAAGGCCCTGAGTCAGTAACAGTGGGGAACAAGACCGCCTGATCCAACCGATTGCCTTTAGAATAATGGCTGAGATTTACGGCAATATCGTGTCATCAGCATTCAGCTAGCACTGTGTCATGAAGGGAAAAGAAGAGAGAGACATTAGAAGTGAAGATAAAAAGAAAAGTAGCAAACAGAAAATAAAAAGCCTTTGAATCTCTGCTGCAGTTTCAGGCCCTCTAATCGATCTTCCTCCCAACTCACACAAAGTCCAGCAACTGAAACACCATGCATTGTATAGATAGATCATCGGTTGCAGACAAACGCTCGTTCTTATCTGACCAACAACAGCAAAGAGAGTGGACTTCGGGAGGAATCACTAAATCCCTTTATGGAACAGAGCCCACTAATTAGAACAATAATCCTTCATGGCACATAAGCAAAGGCTGAGATAGCTCAGGCTCACACTCTGGTGCTTCTGAGCTATTATGCTCTCCTCCACAGCTGTTCGGGAAATTCTTTCACTCCTGAATTCCACGAGCATACTTGGTATTTTAAGCAGGTTTTCTACTTTTGGTTGATTGTACAACATCTGTCGGCCTTGCTCTCTAATAGTCTGCTCAGTAGAAGAGAGGAAGACAGTGCCGTTAGATCATTTTGTTGTTCGATTCCATGATTAGTTTTCTCGAGTTGACAGCCAGACTTAACAAGATTCTTTTCTTCAAGAAGTACGCTTTTGATGGATGATATCCCTGTGGTTCTAAACTTTAGTTGCAGAAGCAAAAAGGATGATGATTCCTTTCAGTTTTTCATACCGGTCCAAGGTATAATTGGTAAAATCCCCAACTCGGCACAGACTCTGAGAGCAGATTTCCTAAAGTGGCTAGTTTTCTTCATTGAATTTTCTTCATTTTTGACCCTTATGAAACTGGACTTTGTTACTTATGGTAGTGGTCAGCCTTTATAAATGAACAATAATAATAATAATTAATGGTATTTGTTAAGTACTTACTATGTGACAAGCACTGTTCTAAGCACTGAGCACTATTTTAAGCACTGAACAAGCTTACCTTACTAAAAACAAAGAAACTGAAAAATTGTGAGGGTTGGATTCGCAGGCTGTGTGAAGAGAGTTTTGTCTTAATAGTTAACTACTAGACACTCACTGAGAAATCTTGAGGTATAGAAGAAATATCCAATCAATTGTAGTGCTCTGGGGTGTGTTACAAGTTATAAGTTACAAGTAACACACAAGTTACTCTGTAAAATCAATGGTATTTAATGAACATTTTTGGGAAGAGAATTATACAGAGTTGGCAGTCACATCCTCTGCTCACAAGGACAGTCTAGAAAAAAATCTTCAACTTTTAAAAAGTTAAAAGCATTTTTTTGAGATACACAAATGCATATATTTTACTAGTGGAGAATAGGCTGGTGAACTTCTTGAGGAATATATCAGACTTTGCCAGTTCTTTCTCTTATTCTGGTGTTGTTTTCTCCCACATATTGTGCTAATTTTGAAAGTTAGAAGGGTGTATTGCATGTTAAATAACCAAAGCATGAAAATGTATATATGGTTAGAAGAAGTAGGTGATCCCTGGACTCGTTCAACAGAAAAAGTGGTCTTTTTAAAGTGAATCTCAATCTGGAAATACTACCAGTTCCAGGTTGCTTGGTTCATCTCCCTGCTTCCAGGAATCACCCAAACCAGATCAGGGAGAAGATCCCACAGCTATCCTTAGCAGCCCATTTTCTCAGAACCCTGAAGTTATTCTTATTCTCTCTAGTCGTTACTGAGCATTAACTATGTGCAAGGCACTGTACCAGAAGCATGGGAACATGTAACAGAAAAAGAAGAGGATCTCTGCCCTTGAATAATTTATAGTTTAATCTGAGAGGCCAGCAGCTTTAACTGACAAACTTACAAAAAGTAAAAGAGCAATAAACAGCTAAATAAATAACAAATAGATACTCATGTTTCCAAAATGGCTCATGAATGGAGCTTGAGAATTAATCAGTGAGGGCCTCTTGAAGGAGGCATGAATAAATAGACTGGAGATGGGAGAGCGCTAATGAGGGGTAGTTTCAGGGAAGGAATAAGGGGGCAGGGGAGTTAAGTCCACTGGAGAGGACAGTGTTGAAGAAATGGACCTTCGTGTTTACAGAGGGGCAGGTTATTACAAGTCCAAGAGATGCTCAATAATTTGAGAAGTTGCGGGGTGGGGTGGGGGGTCCAAAGATTAGAGATCAGTTTTAGGGGCACAAGGGCTGCTCAGAGTGAATGGCGGGTTAGGAGATAATGGTCAAAAAGCAATAATTCCGAGTTGGCGGAGTAGAGGACAGAATGCATGAAATGAGAAGTTATTTCTGTTAAGGGGTGCAGGATATCTTAAATCTTGGTGTGTGGCTGATGTGGTGTGAGAAGCAGCATGGCTCAGTGGAAAGACCATCGGCTTTGGAGTCAGAGCTAATGGGTTCAAATCCCAGCTCCACCAACTGTCAGCTGTGTGACTTTGGGCAAGTCACTTAACTTCTCTGTGCCTTGGTTACCTCATCTGTAAAATGAGGATTAAAACTGTGAGCCCCCCGTGGGACAACCTGACCACCTTGTAACCTCCCCAGCGCTTAGAACAGTGCTCTGCACATAGTAAGTGCTTAAGAAATACCATCATCATTATTATTATTATTATGTTGGTGGAGCTGCAGGTTCAACCGAGTTGAATAGTTGGCACAGGCAAGAGAGTGGGACTTCAACTATTTAATATACTTGGAGTTAAAGTCTCCAGGGATCAGAGGAAATGATGAGGTTGAGAGAAGGAAGGTGAGAAAAGAGTCAAGCAGATCCAGAAATGCAAAGACCATATCTCGTTGTGGGCAGGAAATGTCTCTGTGGTTGTACTTACCCAAGCCGTTAGTACAGTGTTCTGCACACAGTAAGCGCTCACTAAATACAATTGAATGAATGAATAATAAGTCTGAGAGTGATTATTGTTATTGATAACTTGTAGCTGAAGTGGGTGGTGAAGGAAGATGATGTGGACCATGAATGATCAATCAATCAATGGTATTTATTGATCATTTATGATTTATGCCCTTGGTTCCTCTTGAAGCAGTGTGGCTCAGTGGAAAGAGCATGGGCTTTGGAGTCAGAGGTCATGGGTTCAAATCCCGGCTCCACCAGCTATGTGACTTTGGGCAAGTCACTTAACTGCTCTGTGCCTCAGTTACCTCATCTGTAAAATGGGGATTAAAACTGTGAAACATAGTAATAATAATAATAATGGTGGTATTTGTTAAGCACTTACTATGTGCAAAGCACTGTTCTAAGTGCTGAGGGGGGTACAAGGTGATCAGGTTGCCACTTGGGGCTCAAAGTCTTAATCCCCATTTTACAGATGAGGTAACTGAGGCACAGAGAAGTTAAGTGGCTTGCCCAAGGTCACACAGCTGACAGTTGGTGGAGCCGGGATAAGCATTTAACAAATACTGTCATTATCATTATTATATGCAGAGCACTGTTCTTTCATTCATTCATTCAGTCATATTTATTAAGCACTTACTGTGTACAAAGCACTGTACCAAGTGCTTAGGAAAATACGATACAGCAATGAACAGTGACATTCCCCCGACAGTGAGCTCACAGTTTAAACCAGGGGGAGACAGGCGTCAATTCAAATAAATAAAATTACAGATAATAAAAATAATGTGCTGGGGAGGATACAAGGTAATCAAGGTTGTCCCCCATGGGGCTCACAGTCTTAATCCCCATTTTACAGTGGAGGAAACTGAGGCACAGAAAAGTTAAGTGACTTGCCCAAAGTCACACAGCTGACAAGTGGTGCAGCCGGGATCAGAACCCATGACCTCTGACTCCCAAGCCCGGGCTCTTTCCACTGATTCACGCTGTTTCTCTGATAAATACAAATGTCCTTTGGGGCTAGGAAGCAAGGAAAAACTAAGCCCTTGGAAGAGTAGAGTGCAGCGTGGAGAAAGAGATGGTGACAAGGTAATAGTACAGTGAATTCATTTTTTTTTTAATGGTATTTGTTAAGCACATACTATAGGCCAGGCACTGAACTAAGCACTGGAGTAGATAAGAGTTAATCAGATTGGACACAGTCCCTGTCCCTCATCGGGCTCACGGTCTTAATCCCCACTTCACAGATGAGGTAATTAAGGCACTGAGAAGTGAAGTGACTTGCTCAAGGTCACACAGCAGACAGGTGGATGAGATGGGATTAGAACCCAGGTCCTTCTGACTTCCAGACCAGACTCATGTTTTCTCCACCAGGCCAAGCTGCTTCTTCCAACTGGCCCTGTGAGTTGAGAGCCACTGAAAGAAGGTGAGACCTCTTCGGGAGAAAATTGCAGACGATTTAGTGTCACGGTGTCATCAGCAGAGAGACAGAGTTCAGTGATGATGGCATTTATTAAGCGCTTACTATGTGCAAAGCACTGTTCTAAGTGATGGGGAGGTTACAAGGTGATCAGGTTGTCCCACGGGGGGCTCACAGTCTTAATCCCCGTTTTACAGATGAAGTAACTGAGGCCCAGAGAAGTGAAATGACTTGCCCAAAGTCACACAGCTGACAATTGGCCGAGCCGCAATTTGAACACATGACCTCTGCTTCCAAAGCCCGGACACTTTCCACTGAGCCACGCTCCTTCTCAAGGTGATGGTAAGGAAGTGGAAATGAGCAGGTCAAGAACGGGTGCTGGATGAAGGGGAATTTACCTGGAAGGAGTGGAAATTCCACCAGGAAGAAACATTGTGGTTGTTGGGGTGAAGGATGGAAGGGAAGTGCAGGTAATAGTGTATTCATGAACACCCCCCCCCCCCCACACACACACACACACTATGCAAAATGTGCACACTGTGCATCCTTGACCCACCTACCTTGGATGAGGAATTCTATGCCTGCCTCTGGCCTGCTCTGTGCTTGCCAGGCTGGGCATAATCAATCAATCAGTGGTATTTATTCAGCACTCACTGTGTGCAGAGCACTGCACTAAGTGCTTGGGAGAGTCCTCTTCACCTTTAGAGCCAAATGAAGCATCTAGCATACTCAATCTTGCCTCTCTGTGTGCTCTCGGCCCCCATCACCCTGGCTGAGCAAACAGCATTTCCTCTGTGTCACTCTGAGTTGGCACAAGTTCCCTTCCATACCATCGAGGAGACCCGATCCCATCCTTCTTCCCACTGCTCCAGCAAGAATGAGAACAGCACCCGTAGCTTGAGTCCGCATAGAACCTTGGAAAAGCTAAGTACAGTGCTAAGCGCTTAGTACAGTGCTCTGCACACAGTAAGCACTCAATAAATATGATTGAATGAAAAGCTAAGAGCCTGCTTTGACCATTGCTGCAAACTCTGAATCATGCAGGGAAATTCTGCTCTTCAAACTGCAGCCCCCTGCTGAGTTTTGCTTTTACTTTTATGCTTTGTTTATTTGTACTGGTCCCTTTTGCTGTCTTAATTTTTTCCCAAGTGTCTGTCTTCAGTCCTCCCCAACTTTATAATAATAATAATAATGGTATTCATTAAGCTTTTACTTTGTGCCAGCCACTCTTCTAAGCACTGGGGAGAATACGAGCAAATTCATTCAATCGTATTTACTGAGCGCTTACTTTGTGCAGAGCACTGTACTAAGCACTTGGGAGAGTACAACACAACAGTATAACAGACATATTCTTTCATTCATTCATTCAATCGTATTTATTGAGCACTTACTGTGTGCAGAGCACTGTACTAAGCGCTTGGGAAGTACAAGTTGGAATAGCAGCATATATTAAGCGCTTACTATGTGCAAAGCACTGTTCTAAGTGCTTGGGAGGTTACAAGGTGATCAGGTTGTCTCACAGGGGGCTCACAGTCTTCATCCCCATTTTACAGATGAGGAAACTGAGGCATAGAGAAGTTAAGTGACTTGCCCAAAGTCACACAGCTGACAATTGGTGGAGCTGGGATTTGAACCCATGACCTCTGACTTCAAAGCCCGGGCTCTTTCCACTGAGCCATGCTGCTTCCCACATATTCACACATATTCCCTGCCACAACAAGTTTGCAGTATAAAGAGGGAGAGGATATTTGTTAAGCACTTACTATGTGCCAGGCACTGTACTAAACTCTGAGATAGATACAAGATAATCAGTTTGGACATAGACTGTTTCCCACCGGGGGCTGATAGTCTTTCATTCATTCATTCAAACGTATTTATTGAGTGCTTACTGTGTGCAGAGCACTGTACTAAGCACTTGGAAAATACAATTCAGCAATAGAGACAATCCCTGCCCCCACCGGGCTAACAGTCTAGAATTGGGGAGACAGACATCAAAATACGTAAACAGGCATCAATATAAATAAACAGAATTATAGATATGCACATATAAACACAAGTGCTGTAGAGCAAAGAGAGTGAGTTGGGGCAACACTGAGGGGAAGCTGAGGAAAGAGAGGCTTAGTCTGGGAAGGCCTCTTAATCCCCATTTTCCAGATGAGGTAACAAGTGCAGAAAAGTTAAGTGACTTGCCCAAGGTCACACAGCAGATACATGGTGGAGCTGGGATTAGATCCCAGGTCCACTAATTCTCAGGCCTGTATTCTTTCCACCTGGCCACACTGCGTCCTTATTTGTAATGTACTTTCCAAAGTGCTTAGTACAGTGCTCTCCACACAGTAAGTGCTTAATAAATACCATTAATTGACTGAAAGAGGATAGTGAGGTAGGGATGTCAGGGTACAGTGATTTTGACTGTTTACCATATGGACAGTTAGAAAGCTGTAGCACACATGGTGTGAGATTATGTTTTTCCCATGTCTGGAATGGAAATTGGAACATTGATGTGACTGACAGGAGAAGATCAGCCAGGTGCATGGAGGCGGGGACTTACAGAGGAGGAGTTGACCTAGAAAGGAGATGAGCAGCCCTAGGGGATAAAGGAGACCCCAGAGACAGAAGATTGGAGAAATGAAAGGCAGATATCTGGGAAACTGATCACATCCTGACACTCATTCACACACTTATTTTCTCATTCCCTTGCAAACACACATAATCACATTTTATGAAGATCATCGATATTCACACTGTTAAATATATATTTTCAAAGGAATAAAGTCTATGCCAAGATAGAGGCAGTAATTCTTCAGAGCATAATCATATGCACTCTCTACAAACCAATCACCAAAATACTTATTTTAGGCTGGTGTATTCCACTATTGTGAGGGAATTAGTAAACATTCATGTTGATTAGCTAATCCAGGTTTTCCTGTACTGTGGCCCAGTGGATAGAGCACAGGTATGGGAGTCAAAAGGGCCTGGGTTCCAAGCCACTTGTCTTCTGTGTGTCCCTGGGAAACTCACTTCACTTCTCTGGGCCTCAGTTATTATTATTAAGTGCTGTCGAGTCGTTTCCGATTCACAGCGACTCCATACATTCTCCAGAATGTCCTGTTTTCTGCCATAACCTGCAACCTTTCAAATGGTTCTTCTGCTATCGTTGTTATGGTCTCCATCCATCTAGCTGCTGGTCTGCCTCTTCCACATTTTCCCTGGACTTTTCCTAAAATTAGTGTCTTCTCCAGAGAATTAGTCCTCTTGATTATGTGTCCAAAATATGCTAATCTAAGTCAAGTCATTTGGCCTTCCAAAGACCACTTTGGCTTAATTTGCTCTAAAATCCATTTGTTTGTCTTTTGGGGAGTCCATGGTATTAGGAAAATCCTTTTAAATACCACATTTCAAAAGAATCTACATTCTTTCTATCCTGTTTCTTCACTGTTCTGCTTTCGGATCCACACACTGTCACTGGAAATACTACATAGTTGACACTTTGTAGGCCTCAGTTACCTCATCTGTATAATGGGGATTAAGAGTGTGATCCTCATGTGGGACAGGGACTGTGTCCTACTGATTATCTTGTATCTACCCCAGAGCTTAGTACAGTGCCTGGATTATAGTAAGCTCTTAACAAATACAATCAAAAAATAATAATAAATGAATTGTGGTTTCTGTTAAGTGCTTATTATGTGCCAAGCACTGTACTAAACACTGGGGTAGATACAAGATAATCAAGTCTCACATGGGGCTAACAGTCTAAGTAGGAGGGAGAACAGATATTGAATCCTCATTCTGCAGATGAGGAAGCTGAGGCACAGAGAAGTTCAGTGACTTTTCCAAGGTGACACAGCAGGCATGTGGCAAGACAGGATTAGAACCCAGGTCCTCCAACTCCAGGGCCTTTGCTCTTTCCACTAGGAAATACTGCTTCTTTATCTTGGACCATCCAAGAATTGCAAAAGCAGCTTCCTACTTCCAAAAATGAGCCCAGATATTGGTAGGCAATTATTTCTGCCCTAAGTCTATGAATTCTCTGCTCCTAACTGCCTCCAGGAAAGCCCCCCTCACTGTAGGGAAAATGCAAATCTAATTTAGAACATTTGCTTGTAGAATTTGTTGGACTCCAGAGCAGGATGTCTGTTACCCCCCTGGATTGCTTTGCTCCATACCCATTAACTAGGATCAACCCCAGCCATCCTGTATTCACAAGGTTCAAAGACAGGTATGAACCTAGAAATTCCACCCAGTATTCAATTAACAAAGATGCATCAATCCCCGTAATTAGTGATTACTGAGCAGCCTCCCTAAACTGGCAGAATAAATAAGCAGAATTTAATTCAGGACACAAATACACTGTGAGCCCCATGAGGGATGTGGACCGTATTCAATTCCTAGCCATTTATTTTCTCCCAGAACTTAGTACAATGCTTTCTCCACATGGCAAGTACTTAATAAATACTATTACAAAAAATAAAGTCAGTCAATCATATTTACTGAGCGCTTGCATGCTGCAGAACACTATATTAAGTGCTTGGAAGAGTACAATATAACAGACATACTCCCTTCCCACAATGAGCTTACAGTCAAGAGAGATACAACACAGAGTAAGATTCACATCCGAGAACCACAGTCAATAATCAATTATATTGATTGAGCGCATACTGTGTGCAGAGCGATGCACTAAAGCATTTGGGAGAGTACAATCTAATGGTTGCACGTTCTTTGCCCACAACAAACCTCCAAATAAATCATAAAGCCTCTCTTCTCTGGCCTATCTTCCCATGAGCTATATCATGGCGATATGAGCTCACTCCTGTGGAAACGGCTCTGGATAGATGCCTCTCTATCCCAGCATCAAGATGGAAAAATAAAGACAGAGCAGAAATCCGTCCCCCTTATTTAAAGTCAGGTAGGGGCTTAGCTCCATTCTGGACCACCCCTAAGGAAGTCAGTAATCAAGACCCTTTGCTTCTTGGAGAAATGTCACTTTCCTCCTTTTTTCTTCTCTACAACTCCGTGGCTGACCTTCCAGAGGCTCTCTCAGTTGACTTTTTGGAAGACCAAAGACTGATCATATTGCAACCATACCAAAAGAATTCTATTGTCTCATGTTATAATAATAATTGTGGTATTTGCTAAGCACTTATGTGCCAAGCACTGTTCTAAGCACTGGGGTAGATACAAGGTAATCAGGTTGGACAGAGTCGCTGTCCCTCATGGGGCTGGCAATCTGAATCCCCATTTTACGGACAAGGTAACTGAAGTCCAGAGAAGTGAAGTAACTGGCCCAAGGTGACCCAGCAGACACATGGCAGAGCTGGGATTAGAAACTATGACCTCTGACTCCTAGTCCTATACTCTTTCCACACTGGCCATCTGCCCAAGGCCCAGCATCCTCAATGAGTCTTCCACTTCCAACTGGAAAGGACTTCAACTTTGAACTTGGGCTCCCAGATTCCACTGCTCAGGGCCCACAATCATTCAATCAATCAATCAATCATATTTATTGAGCGCTTACTGTGTGCAGAGCACTGTACTAAGTGCTTGGGAAGTACAAGTCGGCAAGAGTTTTACACTATTACTCTCTACTAGAAAGTTACAGTGCATTTTCAATAGCTCAGCCCCTGCGGAGAAGCAGCGTGGCTTAGTGGAAGGAGTTTGGGCTTAGAAGTCAGAGATCATGGGTTCCAATCCTGGGCCCGCCACTTATCGGCAGGTGACTTTGGGCAAATCACTTAACTTGTCTGTGCCTCAGTTCCCTCATCTGTAAAATGGGGATTTAGAATGTGATGAGGGACAACCTTATTACCTTGTATCTACTCCAGCACTTAGAACAGTGCTTGGCACATAGTAAGTGCTTAACAAATGCCACTGTTATTACTATTATTATTATTATTATGTTCTCCTTAAACTGCTTCACCAAAACACCTAGGCACTACAGTAATAATAATAGTTTATAATATTAATAATAGCATTTATTAAACACTTACTATGTGCAAAGCACTGTTCTCAGCGCTGGGGAGGATACAAGGTGATCAGGTTGTCCCACGGGGGGCCCACAGTCTTAATCCCCATTTTACAGATGAGGTAACGAGGCACAGAGAAGTTAAGTGACTTGCCCAAAGTCACAGAGTTGGCAATTGGCGGAGTCAGGATTTGAATCCATGACCTCTGACTCCAAAGCCCGTGCTCTTTCCACTGAGCCACCTTCTTTTCTATGTATGAAAGAGAAGCAGTATGAAAATGAGTCTTAAGAAAACTGAGGTGATGCATCAGTCTGCACCAGAAAAGCCATACACGTAACCAAAAGTAAATACTGGCAATAAAGAGCTAAAAGACGAGACAGACTTCTGCTACCTAGGCATCACACTGCCCAACAGTGCAGTGACAGATACGGAAATAGAAAACAAAATCTAGTAGACCAGCACATCATTTGGGAGGTTGCCATACACAGAGTGTCAGCAGCATGGCATAAGGATACAAAGCTGTAGTGTTCTTCAACTTTCTCTACTTCTGTGAGACCTGAGCACCACTCAAGGTCCTGTCTGGCTCCTTGAGCAGTTGCATCTATGGGCCATACGCAATATCAAATGGCTAGATAGGTCACGAACAGTGAGCTTCTGGAACATAGTCTGGAACATCAAAGCTATACTCACCTAAACACATCCAAGCTGGGTGGGACAAGAAAGGCAAATAAGTGACAGCAGGAAACCCTAACAGCTGCTGTTTGGAGAGCTGAAATTGGGAAAATGAAAGCAAGGAGGTCTGAGGAAGTATGTTTAAAGGACACGGTAAAACAAAGTCTGAAACAATGTTGTATCCCAGCTGAAAAGTGGGAGTCAGGTGTGGATAATAGACCTGCATGGTGTTCTGCCATCAGTAAAGGAATGACTCTCTTGGAGCAAAATCTTCATTTGAAAAGAGAGGCAAGGAAAACAGTGAAAGGCACTGTTAACATTAAGCACAACCATGTAATAAGGGGCAATCTTTTTTCTTTTTTTTTTTCTTTTGCACAATATGATCAGGACCTTGTATTATCCTTTTAGGCCACACACACGCTCCTGGTGAAGTTCACAGTCTGCAATGTCTTCTTCAAATATGAAGGACAGCTACGTGTGTGTGTGTGTTGTGAAGATGGTTATTTGTGCCTGAAAGAAAAGAATAAGTTAATGAATAGGGAAAGTGGGTACTTGGCTTTAACAATTTTAAGCCCATATTGTCAGAATTGTGTGCAAGAATGGTAATTATAAACTCAAGGGTATGATATGTTCATGAATTCTCCCTCACCTTTCCTGTAATTCCCCAAAAGCTTTAGAAATATGAAAATATTATGTCACAAACAATCTCTGTTTTATGAAATATTAATTTGTCTGCTTAGAGGAAGCCCTTGTCATTTGGATATCTAAATGTCAATGAAAGCTAGGCGGAGGATAATTCATTTTAAAGGGAGATGCCAAACATTAGATAATTATTCCATGATGTGTGAGAATACCTAAATCTTCATTAAGGATGAAAAAGAAACCCTTGGGACAATTTTTCCTCAGGATGAATAACCCTTATGATTTTAAACAGTAACTTGTCTTTATTTGAGATTCTTGTGGCCTGGAGCATTGCTTAGTGGGTTTGGATAAGCTATTCAAAAAGTTCTGCCTCCATTCAGGAGACATATCAAGAGGAGCAAATCTCCAGGATGTGGTGGCTATGTATTTACACAACAAGTGAACCTCAACTTCCATAAAATCAAACTTCTTCCATAAAGGCTGAATTACAAAACAGAGTCAGCAATGAAAGGAAATCTATTAATATTCACTTGATACCCAATATGTAATTTAGAGGAGAGAATAAACTGCTATTCGAATCTTTCTGTTCTACTTAAAAGGACGAAGTTTTAAATGTTTCTTTTTATTCCCTTTGACTTCCACATCATACATCACAGGAGGTTTTTTTCATTTTATCAACGGTGCTACAATCAAAGTACAAACATATTAGAAGCCTGATAATTCTGGAGAGACTTCATTTCAAACCATTAAAACTGAATTGCACCGTTTCCTTTCTAAAGATTGATGTTCTCAGAAAATAAGCAGATGAAAGCTCCAAGTTTTCTCTGCTTCTTGTTCACCCACTTGCACAAATAACATATAATAACATGCATTCTAAGACTAGTTGTTTTTTTCTTCAGTATCTCAAAACCAGATAAATTGATGTGGTCTAGATCAGCTCTTAAAATATTTCCATACTTCCCCATCCATTTGAAGAAAAAGCACTATGGCAGTGTATGACATTACAGTGGTTTGGTGGCTTCACAATGCATCTTCATATGAAATTAGATTCTCCAACAGAAACCAAATTTTCATAGGCTGAAATTATGATTCTGGATGCAGGTCTTCTGTTGAGCATCAACATTGATGCAAAATTGATGAAACTTCCAAGTGAAATTGCATTGTTTGATCTTCACAGTCCTGGAATAACATTGCCTAAAGCTACAGTTTCTGTAAACTTACTTTGCACAAACGACTTAGCCAGTACTGATGTATTGACATAGTGTGTCCGTGAATGACATTAGGGCTACTTAGAAGAGAGACAAAATAACAGCAAAAGAATGCAGCAATTGGTTCTGAAAATTACCTTTTTCCAGTGAACCTCTCTGAAAAATTACCTTTTTCTGCTGAATCTCACTCAAAAATTACCTTTCCAACTGAAGCTCTCTCAAAGTGCCTTGATGTTAAGCAATATAGTTTTAAGTTGAAAATGTCACAAGGCCATGAAAAGAAATTGATAGAAAATTTCAGGGTTCCTTGTTGATATTTGAAGCAGCCTGTGGATTTTTGTTCTTTAACACAGATCTTCTCTGCTGTGCTACCACTTTGATTTCTGTATTGCCAAAAACAGCATGTTTCTAGGCTTAATGGCTTCACAGAGAAGAGTAGGAAGGTGATTTAGTTCTTGCTGCTGAGGTTCTGTTACCAGTAGGAAATTGGTAAACAGATGTCTTCAGAATCCTTTCCATTCTGCCAGGAAGTATTTAAAAGTGGTAGAACTGTAAATACATTTTTTGAAATTAAGTTTTGAAGTTTCCTCTTTTAACAAAACCCCATAAAATTGTCATTCATGTTACTTTTTTTTAATGTAGGGTTTAACAGACAATGGTTCCTTTTTTAGGTCACATAAATTTTTATTGCTTCAGTCAGAAGAGACCCAGTGATTTTGATTAAAGTCAAGTACCGACACAAGGATTAAAGGGTGGAGTGGCAGATCATCCTTCCTGGGGGCACACATGCACCCCAACTTCACCCCCACCCTTATCAGAACCCTCTTGGCCGCATCCAAGAAGTGGTAGTGAACGGGAAAGATGCTGAAGGTAGATCTATGACCAACTGTTGCCTGGTTATTAATGGCTTGTATCGTAACATCTGCTGTGATGGTGAATTCTGGAAGGATTTCCATCCTCCCTACAAAATTAGCAACATTGTCTATCATCACTGGTATTTATTGAGCACTTTCTGTGTGCAGAGCACTGTACTAAGTGCTTGGAAAAGTACACATTGTCTAGTGGAAAGAGCGCGGGACTGGGAGTCAGAGGACCTGGGTTCGAATTCCAGCTCTGTCACTTTCATTCTTTCATTCATTCATTCATTCAACAGTATTTACGGAGTGCTTTCTGTGTGCAGAGCACTGTACTATGAATTTGGAAAGTACAAGATGAACTCCATGCAAGAGTGAGTGTAAAGGGAGAAGAGTAGAGGACACAGAAAAGAGACTTGGAGGACACCCACAGTAAAAAAATGAGAAATAGAGAAGCCAGCAAGCAAAATCAGTATACCAGTGTAATGAGAACTTGGCAGAGTACAAAAAAGTTAATAGACAAGTTTTCTGCCCTAAAGAAGCCTACACTCTGGTGAGGTTGAGGAGAAGCAGTCAAAGAGGTGGGAGGAGATCCAAGTTGGTTTTTTATCAGAAAACCTGTGGCCTGATTAGTGTTTTGAGGAGGACTGAGTGAGTCTAGGGTGTAAAAAACAGAGGAGAGATCACAAAGGATCAGGATGAAATATACACCATTTGGATTTAGATAAAAGGAGACCATTGGTGACCTTGGAAATAGCAGTCTTGATGGGGTGAAGGTGTCGACAGCCAGATTACAGAAGGTCAAGAAGGGAATGGGTGGAGAGGAAATTAAGGCAGTAGCTTTGTATGGCCTGTTCTAGAGTTTGGATAGGGTTAAGAGTAGGGAGATGGGGAAATAGATATTATCTATGTAAATTTTCCAGCTGGCCCCCAAAACGTTTCTATCAACTCTGTTGTATTGTACTTTCCCAGGATCTTAGCACAGTGCTGTGCACACAGAAGCACTCAATAAATACGGTTGATTTACATTTGATTAACCCTTCTGTGTGTGCTTTGCACTGGAGAATCCAAATTTGATAGAAGAAATTGTATTACAGCTGTGGTAGTTAAATGCAATTTGTTAAGAATAAAACAAGTCTCAAGACCTGACTTTTAGAGAATATGTACACTGCAGAGGGGAGTAGGAAGATTATTTGACAGCTTTTGCTTCTAGATTGTGAGCCCGTTGTTAGGTAGGGACTTTATCTGTTGCCAAATTGTACTCTCCAAGCACTTAGTACAGTGCTCTGCACACAGTAAGTGCTCCATAAATACTGTAAGTGCTCAATAAATACGATTGAATGAATGCTCCTGTTAATACAGCCTACTAATTATGTTAGCATTTTTAATAACACTACATTGTTAATCATATTCAGTTTGTAGCCCACTGTTGATAGGTGGGAAGGATTTTTAATCACTGCTACAAGTTCTATCCACAGAGAGGCCATAAAAATGAATCGAAAGAGACTCCGCTCTGGAGTACATGACATTATGACTCTAAATGCTTTGCCCCAACTTCAAGTTTGGCTCAAATCTTCCAGCAAGTATGAGATAGAGAAAGCATATTTCCTCTCTCAGCCTCAATTTCTTTAGCTGTAAAATGGGGGTAAGATACCTTAAATACCTCAAAGGTTGGAGCTACTATGTCAGACCTGAATATCTTGAATCTTCCCCATCACTTAGCAAGCATAAATAAAGTCTTCTAGACTGTGAACCCACTGTTGGGTAGGGACCATCTCTGTATGTTGCCAACTTGTACTTCCCAAGTGCTTAGTACAGTGCTCTGCACACAGTAAGTGCTCAATAAATACGATTGAATGAATGAATAAATAAATGCTATTATTAATGTGATTGGTGTTATTAATATTTGTTAAGTGCTTACTCTGCTTCAAGCACTGTTCTAAGCACTGGGGTAGATCAAATGAATCAGGTCAGCCACATTCCCTCATCCCGCATGGGGCTCACAGTCTAAGCAGGAGGGAGAACAGACATTGAATCCCCATTTAAACAGATGAAGAAGCCAAGGCCCAGAGAAGTGAGTTGCCCGAAGTCACGCAGCAGGCAACTGGCCCAGCTGGAACTAGAACACAGGTCCTCTGAATCCCAGGCCTGGCTTTTTCCACTAGACCACAATGCTCCTTATTATTACCATGACAATGAGACAGAAAGTTAAAATCCACAATGGATGCCTGTTGCGGTCACTGTCAAGGCAGGAGGGTGACATCTCTGCATCGGGAAGGAGTTGATCTAATGATCCAGCCAACCACTCTGAAATATGAGCTGGACCCATTCATTCAATCATATTTATTAAGTGCTTAATGTGTGCAGAGCACTGTACTAAGCGCTTGGGAAGTACAAGTTGGCAACATATAGAGACGGTCCCTACCCAACAACGGGATCACAGACTCAGAAGGTGCTGCTTATATAGACATATTTTTAGTGTCTGGTGTTATTTTCTATTCTGTCTGTTTGATTCCCTATCATATGAAAATTTCTGCTTAAAAGAGCTACTCCTTTCTGTAGCACACCAAGTGAGTCTGTCTACTACTACTACTACTACTACTACTACTACTACTACTACTAATAATAATAATAATAATAATAATTGTGGTATTTGTTAAGCGCTTACTATGTTCCAAGCACTGTTCTAAACACTGGGGTAGATACAAGGTAATCAAGTTAGACACAGTCCGTAACCTCCATGGGGCTCACAGTCTTAATCCCCATCTTATAGATGAGGTAACTGAGGCACAGAGAAGTTGAGTTGCCCAAGGTCACACAGCAGACACGTGGCAGAGCTAGGATTAGAACCCAAGACCTCTGACTCGCAGGCCCATGCTCTTTCCATTAGGCCCTACTGCTACTCTACAGCCAATTCCCAGTTTTCATCTACACTGTGGCATTTTTGGGAGCTGTGATTTTCTTTAAAAGTTTTTTTCAGCCTCACCTGCTGCTTTTTTACAGTGATTTTTGTTAAGCGTTTACTATGTGTCAGACACTGTACTAAGTGCTAAAGTAGATACAAACTAATCAGGTTGAACACAGTCTATGTCCCACATGGGGCTCACAGTCTTAATCCCTATTTTACAGATGAGGGAACTGAGGCACAGAGAAGTTAAGTGACTTGCCCAAGGTCACGCAGCAGACAAGTGGCGGAGCTGGGATTAGAACTCAGGTCCTTTTGACTCTCAGGCCTGTGCTCTATCTACTAGGACATGCTGCTTGTTTGGTTGCCCCTCTTAAGCACATCATTCAGCAGCTGTTGGATAAAATTGTTATCCATTCTGTTTACATTCCCACTGAGCCAAGTTGCACTGGAGTAAGCCGAGCTCCAATGCTATTGTACTTATTTTATTCTAGGATTCAGTTGTTTGAAATAATGCCATGCAGTGTAAAATCTGTACATGATGACGATGGACCTTTTCAGTGGGGTTGAGAGGTGGAGAGAAAGCGGAGTTGCCAGGGTGGCGGAGTGGGGAAATGTGTGTGGGATGTGTGTATCTGTGTGTATGTGTAGGAGAATCATGAAATTTCCATATCCTTGAAATCCATTTGTTATAGCCAGGTTATTGATATAAACCCGAGCTATTAAGAATTTTCTACATACTCTAGCCAGATCATTGGAGATCTTCAGACACATGAACTCATTTCCAGCTTCCACAGGGTCAGCCTCCTACCAGAAGTGGCACGGCCTAGTGGAAAGAGCGTGGGACTGGGAGCCAGGTGACCTGGGTTCTAATTCCAGTTCTGCCACTTGCCTGCCATGTGGCCCTGGGCAAGTCACTTAGCCTCTCTGGACCTCGGTTTCTTCATCTGCTAAATGGGGATTTAATCATTGTTCTCCCTCCCCTTTAGACTGTGGGCTCAGTGCAGGGCAAGGACGGTGACTGAATTATCTTGTATCTACCCCAGTGCCTAGTATATAGGAAGTGCTTATCAAATACCACTGTTATTAGTAACACATAGGGAAAATTCTCCTGGTAGAAGTCTTTGGGGTCAACTTCAGGTTCTGGTTCAGCTAAATAGAGAAGCAGCATGGGTCAGTGGAAAGAGCACGGGCTTTGGAGTCGGAGGCCATGGGTTCAAATGTCGGCTCCGCCAACTCTCAGCTGTGTGACTTTGGGCAAGTCACTTAACTTCTCTGGGCCTCAGTTACCTCATCTGTAAAATGGGGATTAAGACTGTGAGCCCCACATGGGACAACCTGATCACCTTGTATCCCCCCGGAGCTTAGAACAGTGCTTTGCACATAGTAAGCACTTAACAAATACCATTATTATTATTATTAAATAATCATTTTGGGGGGGCCCAAATTGCCCCCCTCAACTCCCTCCCTTCCACTCTTCTCAACCTCTGTCAAAATGAACATCATTCATCACTCAGCCATTGCTGACTATTCTAAAGCACATTCCCAGAGTTCTGTCAGCCTCTGAGAGAAAACTTCAGGCAGTAGACCCCAGAAAGGCCCATTTAATTGCTAAGCTCAATCCTCTGCCAGGGCAGTGTGTGTCTCCAGGGACGGTCCATCACGGCTATTAAACGGACACTACATTTATCTCTAAGGGTTGCTGTCAAGGCTCTGGCCCAAGCCAGATGTGTCTCTGCAGTCTGTACTCAAGTGTTTTGTCCAGTGGACTTTTCAGTGATCAAGTGATGGGGTTTCCAGCCCCTCCCCCTTGAAGGCTACCCCACAGTTAAATAAACTTGGCCACTGGGAATAATAATAATAACATTTGTTATGCTCTTACTATGTGCAAAGTGCTGTTCTAAGTGCTGAGCACTGTTCTAAGTGCTGATAATAATAATAATGATGGCATTTATTCAGCACTTACTATGTGTAAAGCACTGTTCTAAGTGCTGAGCACTGTTCTAAGCACTGATAATAATGATAATGATGGCATTTATTAAGCACTTACTATGTGCAAAGCACTGGGGTTACAAGGTGATCAGGTTGTCCTACGTGGGGCTCACAGTCTTAATCCCCATTTAACAGATGAGGTAACTGAGGCCCAGAGAAGTTAAGTGACTTGCCCAAAATCACACAGCTGACAAGTGGCGGAGCTAGGATTTGAACCCATGACCTCTGACTCCAAAGCCCTTGCTCTTTACACTGAGCCACGCTGCTTCTCTCCATATTTTCTTGGATTTGGTTTCCTCCGCCAATATGTAGCTCATGTATACGTCACATCTCCTTTGTTCCTAAACTTTCAATCCAGGAACACAAGCACATCATGCAGACCCAAGCTCTACCCACAAAGCCACACCTTAGTGGATAGACACTAGGCACTGGGGAACGTGTGAATAAGTGGGATTTGAGAGAGACAGTGATCTGAACCCATTGGGTGGGGAGCTTGGCCGGGTGGCATTTAGGGGTCAAGGCCTTGGGATTGGAGGGTGGTATGGAGTAGAAATATGGGGGACAGAGCTGGAAGCAGTATGGCCTAGTGGATAGAGCTCGTGCCTGGGAATCAGAGGACCTGGGTTCTAATCCCAGCTCTGTCGCTCATCTTCTGGGTGACCCTGGCCAGGTCAAATCACTTCTCTGTGCCTCGGTTGCCTCATCTGTAGACTAAGGATTTGGACAGTGGGCCCCACGTGGGACAGGGACTATGTTGAGCCCTGTTGTCTTGTGTCTACCCCACCGCTTTGTAAAGTGTCTGGAGCAAAGTAAGAGGCATTCCCTCTCTCACTCCTTTCTGCGTCGCCCTGACTTGCTCCCTTCATTCATCCTCCAACCCAGCCCCATGGCATGGCACTTAAATATATATCTAATATTTATTTATTTATGTAGATTAATGTCTGTCTCCCCCTCTAGACTGTGAGCTCATTGTGGGCAGGGAATATGCCTGTTTATTGTTATATTGTACTCTCCCAAGAACTTAGTACAGTGCTTTGCACATAGTAAGCACTTGATAAATATGACTGAAATACAATTGAATGAATATGCTCTTTTAGGCAATGATCTGGATTTGTAATTTGAAAAATGATCCAACATCATTTCCTCCATTTTTCTCACGTTGCTTTCCATGGAACACTTTCCTGTGTGTGATCATTTTCTGATCATGTGAGGCCCAGAACAATGCCATCTTTTCACATAAGAAGTTCAAATTCCAGGTGCTATTTTCTAAGACTCTTAAATCTTCTATGGTAGCTTTCATTGGGCAACAACATTTCAAATTATATTTTCTCTTGTCTCTAGACTCTAAGCTCATTGTGGGCAGGGAATGTGCCTGTTTATTGTTATATTGTGCTCTACCAAGCGCTAAATAAATACAATGGGATGAATGAATGATTGAATACTTGCATGCATTTTTCCATTTTCCTTTTAGTTTCTTCTTGCCCTGAGTCTTTATAAGTTCCTTGCTATTATTTCTTGTACCCATAGTGCTTGAAATATCTCCAAATTTAGCATTATCTGTGAATTCAATTAACATAATAATAATTGTGATATTTGTTAAGCACTTACTATGTGCCAGCCACTGTACTAAGCCCTGGGGTAGATACAAGCAAATTGGGTCAGACACAGTCCCTGTCTCACATTGGGCTCACAGTCTTAATCCCCGTTTTACAGATGAGGTAACAGGTGCAGAGAAGTGAGGTGACTTGCCTAAGGTCACAGAGCAGACAAGTGACAGAGTTAGGCTTAGAACCCAGGTCCTTCTGACTCTCAGTCCCTTGTTCTTTCCAATGCTTCCAGATCACTAACACCCTTATTACAACTAAATCACAGTGAATCTACCCTGCAACCTTCTGTAGTAGCAGCAATAGCATTTATGAGCAGTTAGGGTGTATGACCCTTCTCAGGGTCACACCTGTAGAGTTTGCAGTAGTCTACCAGTCACGACTACAGGAGGGAGAGTCAAGCAGAAGCCTATCCATTCCATTCCTAGCTTGGGCAGTGGCTAGTGAGTGGAAGGCAATCTGCTACAAGTCAAAACTCACCTGTGCTGGGCAGCAGTGGCATGGGAGAGAGCCGAGGGCAGAGACTCGTTTACTGTGCGGGAGGAGTAAATGGTAAACAACTTCTGGATTTTACCAAGAAAACTCTATAGATACACTACCAGAATGATTGCAGATGGAATTGGGGTGTTCTGGGAGAGATGTGTCTATGGCGTCGCTATGACACGACTCGACAGCATATGACAATAGCAACAGAGTATATGAGCATTGGACCAGATATTTGAGGAACATATAAAGATGTAAAAGCAGCATCCCTTATATTCAAAAAGCTATTAGTCTAATAAGGGAAAGAGTAGGCCTGAATCTACAATTAGGCCATGGTTAACAAAGATAATACATCAAAATAATAGTGAAAATAAATAAATATGTGTGTTGGAAGAGGTTGAATTTTATACATCAACGTGTTGCCCATTTCATTAACCACTCCTTCCCAAACCTGCTTTGATATGGACTTGAGAAAAATCCATTCATTCAATCGTATTTATTGAGTACTTACTGTGTGCAGAGCACTGTAGTAAGTGCTTGGGAAGTACAAGCTGGCCCGCTGTTGGGTAGGAACCGTCTCTATATGTTGCCAACTTGTACCTCCCAAGGGCTTAGTATGGTGCTCTGCATACAGTAAGTGCTCAATAAATATGATTGAATGAATATAGAGATGGTCCCTACCCAACAATGGGCTCACAGTCTAGAAGGGGGAGACAGACAACAAGACAAAACTTGTGGATAGGTGTCAAGTCATCAGAATAAATAGAAATAAAGCTAGCTACACATCATTAACACAATACATAGAATAGTAAATATCTACAAGGAAAATAAACAGGGTAATAAATCTGTACAACTGATTCCATTCTGCTAGCAAATGTCATCATTTCTATAGGCATCATGGAAGACTCTAGCCAAAACCATAACTTTTCATAATTTGCTTTTCCACACCATTGTAGCCTCTGTACCTCTGAAGAAGGGCAGTGTGGCCTAGTAGAAGGAGCACGAACTTTGGAGACAGAGGACCTGGGTTCTAATCCCAGCTCCACCACCTGCCTTATAATAATAATAATGATGGCATTTATTAAGCGCTTACTATGTGCAAGGCACTGTTCTAAGTTCTGGGGAGGTTACAAGGTGATCAGGTTGTCCCACGGGGGGCTCACAGTCTTAATCCCCATTTTACAGATGAGGTAACTGAGGCCCAGAGAAGTTAAGTGACTTGCCCAAAGTCACACAGCTGACAATTGGCGGAGCTGGGATTTGAACCCATGACCTCTGACTCCAAAGCCCATGCTCTTTCCACTGAGCCACACTGCTTCTATGCCACATGCCTTTCATGTGACTTGCAGGAACCTCATCTTCCACTCCCTTCTGAGTTGCTCTGACTTGCTTCCTTTGCTCTTCCCCCCATCCCAGCCCCAAAGCACTTAAGTGTATATCTGTAATTTTATTTATTTGTATTGAAGTCTGCTTATTTGTATTGATGTCTGTCTCTCCGCCTCTAGACCGTGAGCAAGTTATGGGAGAGGATTGTCATTCTTTATTTTTGTATTGTACTTCTGTGGCTCAGTGGAAAGAGCACGGGCTTGGGAGTCAGAGGTCATGGGTTCTAATCCCACTCCCCCACATGTCTGCTGTGTGACCTTGGGCAAGTCACTTAACTTCTCTGGGCCTCAGTTACCTCATCTGTAAAATGGGGATAAAGACTGTGAGCCCCACGTGGGACAACCTGATTACCTTGTATCTCTCCCAGAGCTTAGAACAGTGCTTTTGCACATAGTAAGCGCTTAACAAATGCCATCATTATGATTACTTTCCAAGTGCTGAGTACAGTACTCTGCACATAGTAAGCACTTAATACAATTAAATGAATGAATGAATACAATTGAATGAATGAATGATGACCCTAGGCAAATCACTTAACTTCTCTCTGCCTCAGTTTCCTCATCTCTTAAAAATGGGGGTTCAATACCTGTTCTCCCTCAGACTAAGTCTCTTGTCCAACCTAATTAACTTGTATTTACCTCAGCACTTAGAAGAGTGCTTAATGCATAGTAATACTACCAAATACTACCAAAAATACCAAATGCTACCAAATAGTAGTAGTAGTAGTAGTAGTAGCAGTAGTATTACTACTTTCAAGCACTCTATGATATACGAATCAGGTCTGTATACATTAGTTTTAAAAAAATCATTTTCTTCCTCACAGTAACTCTAACTTTTACCATTAACTCCTGAACTGTTTTGAGAAAAGTAAAAAAAATCATGCCCTGTGCCTTTGGGAGTTTACCATAAAGCAGGTCTAGAGCATCAGGTCCAGAGCATCATGGCTCAAAGTGAAAACCAAATACCTTATACATTTTTGTTGTCAAAATTAAAACACTGTATGTAATTGCTAAGTAAAAGAATGCACTTCAATCAACTGATGTGAAATTAAAAAAAGACTTCATCTAGTAATATTCACTGGATGTACAATAACTAGATGTTTTAAGTTTTGGGTATTGCCTCTTTGAGGGTGCTGCATAGTAGCTTTGAAAAAGATAAAGGTTTGTTCTTGAAAAAAAATGTCTTTAGGGTGTGCTAGGAGTGAAAGAACTGAAGTTACAGTAGTAATGGTATTTATTAAACTCTTACTGTGTCCAAGATTATCATGAGTAAGAACTGGACACTATCCCTGGCCCTTAAGGGGCTCATCTAAGAATAAAGCAGAGAGAGGGGATTGGCGATAGACACATAAAGAAAAGTGAACAATGAAGACAAAGCAACAAAAAAGATGAGAACAAAGATAAATACAACTAATAAAAACAAAAAGAGCAATATCAGGTACTGTGGTGAAAGCACCAGAGGTTTAAGTTCCTCACAACTCACAGCCAAAGCTCCAGCCTTCTCAACATTATAAAAATAATTAATTGTTAAGTGCTTACTATGTGCCTAGCAGTGTTCTAAGTGCTGGGGTTAATCAAGTTGGACCCAGTCCCTGACCCACTTGCGGCTTACACTTTTATCCCCATTTCACAGATGAGGTAACTGAGGCCCAGAGAAGTTAAGTGACTTACCCAAGGTCATACAACAGGCATATGGCTGAGCGGGGATAATAATAATAATAATAATAATAATAATGATAATGGCATTTGTTGAGCGCTTACTATATGCAAAGCACTGTTCTAAGCGCTGGGTGGGTTACAAGGTGATCAGGTTGTCCCACGTGGGGCTCACAGTCTTCATCCCCATTTTACAGATGAGGGAACTAAGGCACAGAGAAGTGAGGTGACTTGCCCAAAGTCACACAGCTGTCAATTGGTGGGAGCCAGGATTTGAACCCATGACCTCTGCCTCCAAAGTCCGGGCTCTTTCCACTGAGCCACGCTGCTTCCTTCTGACTCCCAGGCTATGCTCTATCCACTAAGCCACACTGCCAACATTACATGGGGGTAGAACTGTGCCTTCTAAACCATGAGCCTGTTGTTGAGTAGGGATTGTCTCTGTTGCTGAATTGTTCTTTCCAAGTACTTAGTACAGTGCTCTGCACACAGTGAGCACTCAATAAATATGATCGAATGAATGAATGAATGAATGAATGAATGAACTGTGCCTTTGGCTTTTGTTTTCTATCCCATTTTAGCACTCGGTTGGATGTTTTGACTGCTGTCACACTTTGGTGATTTAAGAGAGGTCATTAAGGAAGCCAAGACTTCTTTCCTATTAGTGACTGACAGCTGTGAGCCTATCATTTGGTAGATAGAGTTTGGATTGTTTTCTCCTTGCTCTCACTGAAGCTCATTTTTCAGCCCATAAGGTCATCAGCTTTGCGAGGTCTTCTTAGAGTTTACCCCTCTGTGGATTTTGTTGCGTTCTCCTCTTGCGAGAACACATTGAGAAGTTGTTACACTCGCTGGGACACCTCAAAGTAGCATGGCTTAGTGGATATACACCACAGGCCTGGGAGTCGGAAGGTCATGGGTTCTAATCCCCAGGCTCCACCATTTGTCTGCTGTGTGACCTTGGGCAAATCACTTAATTTCTCTGTGCCTCAGTTCGCTCATCTGTAAAATAAGGATCGAGACTATGAGCCTCTTGTGGGACAGGGCCCAAATTGCTTGTATCCACCCCAGTGACTAGTACAGTGCCTGGCACATAGTAAGCACTTAGCAAATATCATAATTATTATGATTACTTCTCTGCTGAGGACTCCTGCCTTTTGCTTCCTGTCTCAGTCAGCCTTTTTTTGTCCAAGACAGAACACCTCTCCAATCTCATGTTTAATCAATCAATCCTATTTATTGAGCACTTGCTGTGTGCAGAGCATTCTACTAAGCACTTGGGAGAGTAGAGGATAACAGAGTTGGTAGACAGGTTCCCTGCTCACAAGGAGTTTACAGTCTAGAGGGATGAGTTTACAGACTAATCCGTCCTTTAAAAAGCCTGGCTACAGAGATGTCAGAGGCATCCTAATATCTAAATACATTATCCCTATTGGTTTCTCTCTAAACCTCATAATTATTAGCCCCTTAAAGGTACTTCAGCACAGTCAATAAATCAGTGGTATTTATTGAACTCTTACTGCATGCAGGGTGCAGTACTATGTAATACAATGGTAGAGCAGAGTTTAAATGGGCAGGGAATGTGTCTGTTTATTGATATATTGTTCTCTCTCAAGTGCTTAGTATAGTGCTTTACACACAGTCAATGCTCAATAAACACAACTGAATGAATAGAAACTAAATTAACGGATCCATTTTTCCTTCAAATAACCAAAGGTTGAAATATTGAAAATACTGTTCATTCACTATGGTTCTCACCACAATTTATGCTCAGAAAAGTCTGGTGTGTATGTTCTGAAATCCCAAATGTCAGTGTCCTCTGCCAACCCAGCAGAGAGCTTTAATGAATACAGCTAGAGATAATTATGAATGAAGTGATCATTTATTCCCACCACTTGCACAAGACCTCTTCAGAACCGCCATGTTCTCAGTAATGATATCCTATTATCAGTTAATATAGTTATACTGGGGAAAAGAACTACCTGCTGGAAGATTGTATTTTTCACGGAATGATATTGAAATAAATTGTCCATGGTATAAAGTGAGAAAGAAGTTGGACTATTCTTGATCATTTTGATAATGATTTCTTCATCCCTACTTAGGTTTCAAAAAGCATCCACTAGGATGAAGAGTCTTTGAAAGGTGGTGGTCTCAAATCTATTTCCTTTCCACTAAGGGAATATATGTGAGGTTGAAAGTTTAATGCTCTAATTCTATAAATGTGGTGGTGAGGAGAGGTTTATGAGTTTTTCCAGAGGGTTGGGGTGAACATATGCATATGTATATATACATATAGAAATGCCATTCTTCAGAAAATAAAAGAAAGAAAACACATCCATGCTGTAATGCTGCAAATTGGGTGGTGAGGAATTTTTTTAACTTTAACTTCCACAATCCCTTTGTGAAGGCAATAAGCATGCAATGCACGCATGCATGTGTAGTTGGGGTAGAAAGATGGTAATGTGAAATGCCAATATTTTGCAACAAAATTTGAGGAATTTTTTTGGCTTTTTTCATCTAATTGTCCAGGGACTGAAGATAATCATTTTAATTTTTAAGTGCCATTTTAATGCTGCATTTAAAATGCTTTCAAAAGAACAATTAAGGCCACATCTTCTCCAGGAGTCCTCACTAATTAAGCCCTCTTTTCCCCGGCTCGCTGACCCTCCTGTGTTTTCTGTACACTTGAATCTGTGAATTTTGGACATTTGATATTCTCCCCACCCACAACCCCACCATCCTTATATGTACATAATCATTAAATTATTTGTTAAAAATTATTTATTCACATTAATGCCTGTCAGCCCCTCTAGACTGCAAGCTCATTATGGGCAGGGAAGGTGTCTGCTAATTCTGTTGTACTGTACTTTCCCAAGCACTTAGAACAGTGCCCTGCACATAGTAAATGCTTCATAAATACCATTGATTGATTGGTTGATTGAAAAATCTTCATTCAACATCATCTAGACTGTGATCCCGTTGTTGGGTAGGAACCGTCTCTATACATTGCCAACTTGTACTTCCCAAGTGCTTACTATGAATGAATTCATTCATTCATTCAATCATATTTATTGAGTGCTTACTGTGTGCAGAGCACCTGCACTAAGCGCTTGGGAAGTAGAAGTCGGCAACATATAGAGACAGTCCCTACCTAACAACGGGCTCACAGTCTGGAAGGGGGAGACAGACAACAAAACAAAACACATTAACAAAATAAAATAAATAGAATAGTAAATATGTACAAGTAAAATAAATAGAGTAATAAATCTGTACAAACATATATACAGGTGCTGTGGGGAGGGGAAGGAGGTAGGGCCGGGAGGATGGGGAAGGGGAGAGGAAGGAGGGGGCTCAGTCTGGGAAGGCCTCCTGGAGAAGGTGAGCTCTAAGTAGGGCTTTGAAGGGAGGAAGAGAGCTAACTTGGTGGATGTGTGGAGGGAGGGCATTTCAGGACAGGGGGAGGACGTGGGCCCGGGGTCGATGGTGGGACAGTTGAGAATGAGGCACAGTGATGAGGTTAATGGCAGAGGAGCAGAGGGTGCAGGCTGGGCTGTAGAAGGAAAGAAGGGAGGTGAGCTTGGAGGGGGTGAATTGATGGACAGCCTTGAAGCCGAGGGTGAGGAGTTTTTGCCTGATGCGTAGGTTGACTGGTAGCCACTGGAGAATTTTGAGGAGGGGAGAAACATGCCCAAAGCATTTCTGCACAAAGATAATCCGGGCACCGGTGTGAAGTATAGACTTAAGTGGGGAGAGACAGGAGGATAGGAGATCAGAGAGGAGGCTGATGCAGTAATCCAGTCAGGATACGATGAGAGATTGAACCAGTAGGGTAGCGGTTTGGAATGAATGAATAAAAGATGCCCTGTTACCTGTAAGCAAATTCTCCTGAGAAGTGGCAAAACCCTCAGTAGCTGTATTCCCTACTGAGAAGCAGTGTGGTCTAGTAGATAGGGCATAGGCCTGGGAGTCAAAAGGACCTGACATTACATAAAGTAATGACTTTTCAAGGCCCTACTGAGAGCTCACCTCCTCCAGGAGGCCTTCCCAGACTGAGCCCCCCCTTCCTCTCCCCCTCGTCCCCCTCTCCATCCCCACCGTCTTACCTCCTTCCCTTCCCCACAGCACCTGGATATATGTATATATGTTTGTACATATTTATTACTCTGTTTATTTTACTTGTACATATCTATTCTATTTATTTTATTTTGTTTATATGTTTGGTTTTTTTCTCTGTCTCCCCCTTCTAGACTGTGAGCCCACTGTTGGGTAGGGACTGTCTCTATAGGTTGCCAACTTGTACTTCCCAAGCGCTTAGTACAGTGCTCTGCACATAGTAAGCGTTCAATAAATATGATTGATGATGATGATGATGATGTTGGGTAGGGACTGTCTCTATAGGTTGCCAACTTGTACTTCCCAAGCACTTAGTACAGTGCTCTGCACACAGTAAGTGCTCAATAAATACAATTGATTGATTGATTGATCTGGGTTCTAATCCCAGTTCTACCACCTGTCTGCTGTATGACCTTGGGCAAGTCACAACTTCTCTATGCCTCAGTTACCTCATCGGTAAAAATGGGGATTAAGACTGTGAGCCCTAAGTGGGACATGGACTCTGTCCAATCTGATTAACTTTTATCATCTCTAGGTAATAATAATAATAATAATGATGGCATTTATTAAGTGCTTACTATGTGCAGTGCACTGTTCTAAGCGCTTGGGGAGATAAAAGGTCATCAGGTTGTCCCAGGTGGGGCTCACAGTCTTAATCCCCATTTGATAGATGTCCCTTTAGACTGTAAGCTCATTATGAACAAGGACCGTTTCTGCTAATTCTGTTGTTTTATACTCTCCCAAGTGCTTAGTACAATGCTCAGCACGTAGTTGGTACTCATTAAATACCACTGTTTTATTGATCTACCCCACTGCTTAGTACAGTGCCTGGCACATAGTAAGAACTTTAAAAATACCATGAAAAATAGATCTAAAACAGCCTGAATAACATTTGGTACACAGATACAAGTCCAAACTCAAGGTCTCAGCTTTACAAATACTGAATTTTGGGGAGTACTCCAATTTATAAATCATTGTGCCATGCCCCTAGGGTTTTAGTTCAGCTTTCTTTAGTACTTGGTCAATGTGTCTTTAAAATACCTTTTCTATAAAATGTTTTAACCCAGGAGCAAAACTACATTGAAAAATAGTGTGGTTTAGTGGATAGAACATGGGCCTGAGAGTCAGAAGGTCATGGATTCTAAGCCCAGCTCCACTACTTGTCTGTCATGTGATCTTGGGCAAATTACATCACTTCTCTGTGCCTCAGTTACCTCATCTGTAAAATAGGGATTGAGACTGTGAGTCCTATATAGGACAAGGACTGTATCCAACCTGATTTGCTTGTACCCACCCCAGCATTTAGTACAGTGCCTGGCACATAATAAGGGCTTAGCAAATACCATAATTAATTAGAAAAACCAGGCCTTCCTAAACTAAGCCCCCCATTTCTTCTTCTCCCCCTCCCTTTTGCGACACCCTGACTTGCTCCCTTCGCTCTTCCCCGCTTCCCAGTTCCACAGCACTTCTGTACATATCTGTCATTTATTTATTTGTATGAATATCTATCTCCCCCTCTAGACTGTAAGCTCACTATTAGCAGGGAATGTATCTGTTTACTGTGGTACTGTATTCTCCCAAGCACTTAGTACAGTGTTCTCTACACAGTTAACACTCAATAAATACAATTGAACGAATGAATGAATGAATGCTGCCATCCCAAAGTCTTGAGGGGAGAGATTCATTTTTGGATAAAAACCATCCATCGCATTTTGGGTTAGGAAGTCTATGACTCAAGAAAGGTCCCTTACTATAAATAGCAGTATCTGACATGGCTCTAATGACAACTAAATTTCTGCAATTGGGGTTTGAGAGTTGAAGAAGCTCCCAACGTCTATGTTCTATTTCTGGGACTAAATGGGCCTAAAGGCATCACATCATCCCCACCCTACCAATATAGAGCTTTGCAGAGAGTTGATGGAGAAGCTAGTCCCAGGGTCTTTGGAGAGTTGGTTCTACCCTTATGAAATTCTATTAATAATGCATTATAAAGTAAACCATAAGCCCTAATTATCCTCTCTCACTCCTAGTGGAAAGACAATGGTCCTGGGAGTCAGAAGACTGAGGTTCTAATCCCGGCTCACCCAATTGGTCTGCCAATCGCTAGCTGTGTGACCTTGACACTGTCACTGTTGATGGCACTACCATCCTTCCCGTCTCACAAGCCCACAACCTTGTTGTCATCCTCGACTCCGCTCTCTCATTCACTCCTTACATCCAAGCCATCACCAAAACCTGCCGGTCTCAGCTCCGCAACATTGCCAAGATCCGCCCTTTCCTCTCCATTCAAACCGCTACCCTGCTCATTCAAGCTCTCATCCTATCTCGTCTGGACTACTGCATCAGCCTCCTCTCTGATCTCCCATCCTCGTGTCTCTCCCCACTTCAATCCATACTTCACGCCGCTGCCCAGATTGTCTTTGTCCAGAAATGTTCTGGGCATGTTACTCCCACCCTCAAAAATCTCCAGTGGCTACCAATCAATCTGCATATCAGGCAGAAATTCCTCACCCTGGGTTTCAAGGCTGTCCATCCCCTCGCCCCCTCTTACCTCACCTCCCTTCTCTCCTTCTCCAGCCCAGCCCACACCCTCCTCTCCTCTACCGTTAATTTCCTCACCGTGCCTCGTTCTCGCCTGTCCCGCTGTCGACCCCCGGCCCATGTCATTCCCATGGCCTGGAATGCCCTCCCTCTGCCCATCTGCCAAGCTAGCTCTCTTCCTCCCTTCAAGGCCCTACTGAGAGCTCACCTCCTCCAGGAGGCCTTCCCAGACTGAGCCCCCTCCTTTCTCTCCCCCTCGTTCTCCTCTCCATCTCCCCGTCTTACCTCCTTCCCTTCCCCACAGCACCTGTATATATGTATATATGTTTGTACATATTTATTACTCTATTCATTTATTTTACTTGTACATATCTATTCTATTTATTTTATTTTGTTAATATGTTTGGTTTTGTTCTCTGTCTCCCCCTTCTAGACTGTGAGCCCACTGTTGGGTAGGGACTGTCTCTATATGTTGCCAACTTGTACTTCCCAAGCGCTTAGTACAGTGCTCTGCACACAGTAAGCACTCAATAAATACAATTGATTGATTGATTGAGCAAGGTGCTTAACTTCTCTGTGCCTCAGTTTCCTCAACTGTAAAATAGGGAGTTAAAACCTGTTCTCCTTTCCACTTAAGGCTGTGAGCCCCATGTGGGACAGGGACTGTGTCCAATCTAATCGACTTGTACCTATCCCAGCACTTAGAACAGTGTTTAGCACATAGTAAGTGCTTAACAAATACCATCAAACAAACAAACTACTCAGTTTGTGTGACCTCTGGGCAAGACACTTGCTCTCTCTGAGTTTGGCTTTCTCAATCTGTAGAAAAAGACCTATCCAGAGAACAACAGATCCAGGTTAAAGAATGAACTACTTCTTTAATCCTTCTTGAAAATGCAGCAGCAGGAGAGAGAGGTGTTGAGAGAAGCCATCAATGAGAAAGATAAACCAACAAGAGAGTAAGCATGCGAGAGTGGTAATTTGTTTAACTGCTGACTAAGACAACATCTACACCTATTCTTTCTTAACATAAAATGACATCATATCTGCGTTCAAACGTGGAGCAATTAAAAGGAAAGGCGCTAAATAAATCCAAAGTATTTTTGTCTCAAAGGTGTTAGGATTAAAATTATGGAAATTGAAGTCTTTTCCTTCTTTTCCTTTGGCCTAGAAGAGACAGGTAGTCCATTCACTCTGAGTCAATGTCGTTGATGATGATGATGGCATTTATTAAGCGCTTACTATGTGCAAAGCACTGTTCTAAGCACTGGGGAGGTTACAAGGTGATCAGTTTGTCCCACGGGGGGCTCACAGTCTTCATCCCCGTTTTACAGATGAGGTAACTGAGGCACAGAAAAGTTAAGTGACTTGCCCAAAGTCACACAGCTGACAATTGGTGAACTGGGATTTGAACCCATGACTTCTGACTCTAAATCCCGTGTTCTTTTCACTGAGCCACACTGCTTCTGAATTCACATATTTCTCCATGGAGCAAAGAGGAACAGGAGAAACAGTTTCATGTCAACCAACTGAGGAGAATTTGTCCTCTAGACTGTAAGCTCCTTGTGGGCAGGGATTGTGTGTCTACCAAAGCTACTGTGTTGTTCTCTCCCAAGCATTTAGTTGAGTGCTCTGCACATTGTAAACCTGTTCAGAGTAAGTCTTTTGAGTCCTCTAGACTGTAAGCCCATTGTGGGCAGGGAATGTGTCTGCCACCTCTGTTATACTCTCCCAAGTACTTAGTATAGTGTTCTGCTCATAGTAAGAGCTCGGTAAATGCCATTGATGATGATCTTCGAGAAACAGAGTGGCTCAATGGAAAGAGCAGGGGCTTTGGAGCCAGAGGTCATGGGTTCAAATCCCAGCTCCGCCACTTGTCTGCTGTGTGACCTTGGGCAAGTCACTTCACTTCTCTGTGCCTCAGTTCCCTCATATGTAAAATGGGGGTGAAGACTTTGAGCTCCATGTGGGACAACCTGAGCACCTTATAACTCCCCCAGCGCTTAGAACAGTGCTTGGCACATAGTAAGCACTTAACAAATGCCACCATTATTATTATTATTATTATCATCATCATCACCCTTTTTTCTCTGCTACTCCTCCCCTTCCCATCACCCCTACTCCTTCCCTCTGCTCTACCCCTCTCCCCGCCCCACAACACTTGTGTATATATGTACATATTTATGATTTTATTATTCTATTTATTGTATTAATGATGTGAATATATCTATAATTCTATTTATTTATATTTACACTATTGATGCCTGTCTACTGGTTTTGTTTTGTTGTCTGTCTCCTTCTAGACTGTGAGCCCATTGTTGGGTAGGGATTGTCTCTATTTGTTGCCAAACTGTACTTTCCAAGCACTTAGTACAGTGGTCTGCCCACAGTAAGCACTCAATAAATACAATTGAATGGATGAATAAATGATGATGATGATGATGATGAGCAACTGGGGCTATTAGTCCCAGTTATGGCTTTGTTTGAAAGATGAGAACCTACCTGCAGTAAAAGGACCTGTTGTCCCATCCTAAAAAACCCTCTCTTGACCCCACCTCACCTTCGAGTTATTGCCCTATATCCCTCCTACCATTCCTTTCCAAACTCCTTGAACGAGTTGTCTACACTCGCTGCCTAGAATTCCTCAATAACAACTCTCTCCTCGACCCCCTCCAGTCTGGCTTCCGTCCCCTACATTCCACGGAAACTGCCCTCTCAAAGGTCACCAATGACCTCCTGCTTGCCAAATCCAATGGCTCCTACTCTGTCCTAATCCTCCTCTACCTCTCAGCTGCCTTTGACACTGTGGACCACCCCCTTCTTCTCAACATGCTATCTGACCTTGGCTTCACAGACTCCGTCCTTTCCTGGTTCTCCTCTTATCTCTCCGGTCATTCTTTCTCAGTCTCTTTTGCAGGCTCCTCCTCCCCCTCCCATCCTCTTACTGTGGGGATTCCCCAAGGCTCAGTGCTTGGTCCCCTTCTGTTCTCAATCTACACTCACTCCCTTGGTGACCTCATTCGCTCCCACGGCTTCAACTATCATCTCTACGCTGATGACACCCAGATCTACATCTCTGCCCCTGCTCTCTCCCCCTCTCTCCAGGCTCGCATCTCCTCCTGCCTTCAGGACATCTCCATTTGGATGTCTCCCCGCCACCTAAAGCTCAACATGTCGAAGACTGAACTCCTTGTCTTCCCTCCCAAACCTTGCCCTCTCCCTGACTTTCCCATCTCTGTTGACGGCACTACCATCCTTCCCGTCTCACAAGCCCGCAAACTTGGTGTCATCCTCGACTCCGCTCTCTCATTCACCCCTCACATCCAAGCCATGACCCAAACCTGCCGGTCTCAGCTCCACAACATTGCCAAGATCTGCCCTTTCCTCTCCATCCCAACTGCTACACTGCTCATTCAAGCTCTCATCCTATCCCGTCTGGACTACTGCATCAGCCTTCTCTCTGATCTCCCATCCTCGTGTCTCTCTCCACTTCAATCCATACTTCATGCTGCTGCCCGGATTATCTTTGTCCAGAAACGCTCTGGGCATATTACTCCCCTCCTCAAAAATCTCCAGTGGCTACCAATCAATCTGCGCATCAGGCAGAAACTCCTCACCCTGGGCTTCAAGGCTCTCCATCACCTCGCCCCCTCCTACCTCACCTCTCTTCTCTCCTTCTCCAGCCCAGCCCGCACCCTCCGCTCCTCCACCGCTAATCTCCTCACCGTACCTCGTTCTCGCCTGTCCCGCCATCGACCCCCAGCCCACGTCCTCCCCCGGGCCTGGAATGCCCTCCCTCTGCCCATCCACCAAGCTAGCTCTCTTCCTCCCTTCAAGACCCTGCTGAGAGCTCACCTCCTCCAGGAGGCCTTCCCAGACTGAGCCCCTTCCTTCCTCTCCCCCTCGTCCCCCTCTCCATCCCCCCATCTTACCTCCTTCCCTTCCCCACAGCACCTGGATATATGTATATATGTTTGTACATATTTATTACTCTATTTATTTATTTATTTTATTTGTACATATCTATTCTATTTATTTTATTTTGTTAGTATGTTTGGTTTTGTTCTCTGTCTCCCCCTTTTAGACTGTGAGCCCACTGTTGGGTAGGGACTGTCTCTATATGTTGCCAATTTGTACTTCCCAAGCGCTTAGTACAGTGCTCTGCACATAGTAAGCGCTCAATAAATACGATTGATGATGATGATGATGATGATGTTGTTACAGGAGTCAGAAGGACCTCTAGACTGTGAGCCCACTGTTGGGTAGGGACCGTCTCTATATCTTGCCAACTTGTACTTCCCAAGCGCTTAGTACAGTGCTCTGCACACAGTAAGTGCTCAATAAATATGATTGATTGATTAACCTGGGTTCTAATGAGCCCGCTGTTGGGTAGGGACCGTCTCTATAAGTTGCCAACTTGCACTTCCCAAGCATTTAGTACATTGTTCTGCACACATTAAGCTCTCAATAAATACGATTGAATGAATGAATGAATAATCCCGGCTCTGTCACTTGTCAGCTGTGTGACCTTGGGCAAGTCACTAAACTTCTCTGACCCTCAGTTACCTCATCTGTAAAATGGGGACTGTGAGCCTCACGTGGAACAACCTGATCACCTTGTATCCCCCCCAGCGCTTAGAACAGTGCTTTGTACATAGTAAGTGCTTAACAAATGCCATCATTATTATTATTCTCTGTGCCTCAGTTACCTCATCCATTAAATGGGGATTAAGACCATGAGCCCCTTGTGGGACATTGACTATATGTACATGGACTAACTTGTATCTATGCCAGTGCTTAGAACAGTATTTGGCACATAGTAAGTGCTTAACAACTACCATTATTATTATTATTATCATCATCATTATTCACATTATTATCATAATTATTATCATATTATTCAGAATATTATTATTCTGTTTACTCAAGTACGGTCAGCCCGGAGGATACTCTGGCACAGAAAGGGGATGGTTTACTCCTTTTCCTTATCAGTTTCCCTGGCAAATATTGCATCCAAAATTTCGTGCAACATCTTTGGTGGCTTTTGGGGAAATTAGCTTCTACCACTCCTTTTTCCTGAATTAGGCACTGAGGCAGGTACAGTGATGCTATAGAAAAGATGTCCACAAGGAGTTTTCAGTTCGAAAGGAGGTGGAGGCGGGAGAGCGCAGAGAAAATTCCATTCACAAAAAACAAACAATGAGAAAACTGCAACGGGAGTAAAATAGTAATGACCAATCTGCAAAGTATCTGGTCTTTTTTATCATGCCATGGACAAAACCAAAGCTTGCTAAGAAAAAAAGTCCTGAATCAACATGTTTCTTAATGGCGCAAAAAGAAGCAGCCATATTTTCAGATAAATGAATGGGAAATTCATATCTATAGCTCTTTTTGTCATGATTAATGTATATTTGCTAAACCCCATCTGAAATACTAATCATCGGTTATGTTTCTTATGAGTTTTCATCTTCAAGTGAGGCTACTTCGGGACATGTGAATCTGCTTAACTTACACCACTTTCCCCGGTTCCTGTTCGGCAGAGACGCAAGTTTACTGTGTGGAAGGAGACAATGGTAAAACACTTCTGTATTTTTACCAAGAAAACTCTCTGGATATGCTACCAGATGAAGGAGGGGGCATTCTGGGAGAGAGTTGTCCATGGAGTCACTATGGGTCAGACACAACTCAACATTATAACACAAGACAAGTGTTCCTGTATGCCCCCATTTTTTATTTGCTCATGTGTTAATCAATCAGTAGCATTTGCTGTGTGCAGAGCACTGCTCTAAGTACTGGAAATCCAACTTTTATCTGGTTATATTTGATATTCCTTACCTGTAAAAAGCAGGAAACAACCAGGAAAAACAAAACAAAACTTTTTTTACTGTGCCGGAAGGATTTTTCTTTCTCTGGGCTTTGCTTTTTCAGCTCTTCAAAGGATTGAAAATGTTTATTGAATTCTTACTGGGTTCAGAGCCCTGAACTAAGAGAGCTTGGGAGAATATAATGAGTTAGAAAATACAATCTCTGCCCTCAAGGCGCTTACAATCTAGTGGCCACTGTGTTAGTAGGCAGGCATTCTTGGTGTGAAGATGTAAAAGTTCTCCCTTCAAGCTCATTCCAATGCCCCCCTCCAAAAAAAAGAAAGCTTTACCCACCTGATGAGGTCTTTTTTTCTTCAGAACTTCTTAGGATGGCAAAAATAGAACTAGGGAAAAGTAGAAAATTCTGAAATGCTGTCAATCATTCATTCACTCATTCAATTGAATTTACGGAGCACTTACTGTGTGCAGAGCACTGTACTAATTAATCACTTGTAAAGTACAAATCAACAACAAAAAGAGACAATCCCTGTCCACATTGGGTTCACATTCTAGAAGGGGAAAGAGAGACATCAAAACAAGTAAACAGGCATCAATAGCATCAATATAGAATGAGAATTATATAAATGAATAGAATTGAGATATATATATACACATCAGAACAAGTAAACAGGCATTTATATAACTAGAATTATAGATATGTACATATATACATAAGTGCTGTGGGGCAGGGAAGGGGGAAGAGCAGAAGGGGAGAGTCGGGGTGATGGGGAGGGGATGGGGAGCTGAGGTAAATGGGGGCTAAGTCTGGGAAGGCCTCCTGGAGGAGGTAAGCCTTCAGTAGGGCTTTGAAGGGGGAATGTGTGACTGTCAGATTTGAGGAGGGAGGGCGTTCCAGGCCAGAGGCAGGTCGTAGGCCAGGGGTAGATGGTGGGGCAGGCAAGAAAGAGGCCCAGTAAGAAGGTTAGCACCAGAGGAGCGGAGGGTGCAGGCTGGGCTGTAGAAAGAGAGAAGGGAGGTGAGGTAGGAGGGGACAAGGTGATGGACTATGCTGATGCCAGATTGCCTAGAGTTTTAAATTGGGACTGTGGTTCACATCTTCAAACATTAGCTTTGGTTCCACAGGGAAAACCCTGATAATGTCAGGTTTCTCTGGTTTAGATTCCAGTCAAAATTAGAGTGTGACCTAGTGGATCAAGTACAGGCCTTGCAATCAGGAGATGCAGGTTCATGTTCCAGGTTCACGTGTCACCTTGGAAAAGTCACCCCAAACTGTAAAATGAGGAAAATATAGTAGTAGACAGTAGTAGTGCTCATTCATTCATTCATTCATTCAATCGTATTTATTGAGCGCTTACTGTTTGCAGAGCACTGTACTAAACACTTGGGAAGTACAAGTTGGCAACATATAGAGACGGTCCCTACCCAACAACGGGCTCATAGTCTAGAAGGGGGAGACAGACAACAAAACAAAACATATTAACAAAATAAAATAAATAGAATAGAAAATATGTACAAGTAAAACAAATAGAGTAAAAAATCTGTACAAACATATATACAGGTGCTGTGGGGAGGGGAAGGAGGTAGGGTGGGGGGATGGGGAGGGGGAGAGGAAGGAGGGGTCTCAGTCTAGGAAGGTCTCCTGGAGGAGGTGAGCTTTCAGGAGGGCTTTGAAGGGAAGAAGAGAGCCAGCTTGGCGGATGTGCAGAGGGAGGGTATTCCAGGCCAGGGGGAGGACGTGGGCCAGGGGTTGACAGCGGAACAGGCGAGAATGAGGCCCAGTGAGGAGGTTAGTGGCAGAGGAGCGGAGGGTGCAGGCTGGGCTGTAGAAGGAAAGAAGGGAAGTGAGGTTGGAGGGGGTGAGGTGATGGACAGCCTTGAAGCCAAGAGTGAGGAGTTTTTGCCTGATGCATAGGTTGACTGGTAGCCACTGGAGGGGAGTAACATGCCCAGAGCGTTTCTACACAAAGATGATCCGATCCGAGCAGCAGCGTGAAGTATAGACTGAAGTGGGGAGAGACAGGAGGATGTCTCCTCTCAGGGTCGCACTTGGAGAGTTTCCAGTCCTCCACCAGTCTCGACTATGGGAGGGAGTGTCAAGCAGAGGCCTACCCATGCCATTCCTAGCTTAGCGAGTGGCAGGCAATCTGCTACAACTCAAAACTCCCCTGTGCTGGGCAGCAGCAGCTCGGGAGAGAGGCGAGCGCAGAGACTCAAGTTGACTGCACAGAATGAGGCAATGGTAAACCACTTCTGGATTTTTACCAAGAAAACTCTCTGGATACACTCCCAGAATGATGGCAGAAGGAGGTGGGGTATTCTGGGAGCAATGTGCCCATCGTGTTGCTGTGGGTTGGAAACGACTCGACAGCATAAGACAAGAAGATAGTAGTAGTAGTAGTAGATTCTAGACTGTAAGCTCCTTGTGATTGCATCTACCAACTCTGTTGCATTGTAGTCTCCCAAATGCATAATGCTCTGCACCCAGTAAGCAGCGTGGACTAGTGGATAGAGCACAGAGCTGGGAGTCAGAAGGACCTGGGTTCTAATCCTGGCTCTGTCACTTGTCTGCTGTTTTACCTTGGGCCAGTCACTTAACTTCTCTGTGCCTCAGTTACCTCGTCTGTAAAATGGGGATTAAGACTGTGGGACAGGGAATATGTCCAATCTAATTACCTTGTGCCCACACCAGGGCTTAATATAGTGCCTGGCACAGTGTGAGCACTGAACAAATACTCTTAAAACACAAAATAAAAGAAAATAAATACCATTTATTGATTGATAGTAGTTAATGAACACCCACTTGGTGTGGCAGACTGCACTAAGGAAGTGCAGAATACATATGTTTTTCTCCCCCATTAGAATATGAGTTCCTGTCAATGAGGAACTTATACTCTAATGGGGTAGAAAAACACACAAATATTTATGTCACCGTCAAATAAATTGAGAGAACATATACACATGAGTGCTAAGGAAGGTGTAAAAAAAGTGAACAAGTGCTAGAAATGGCTAAAGGGACTTGAATATGAGATCTGAGGTCTATCTGATGTGGGGAGGGAGGGAGCCTGGGGAAAAATATGGACAAGGGGACCAAGATAGAGACTGCATGGCCTAGTGGCAAGAACACGGGCTTGGGAGTCAGAGAACATGTATTCTAATCCCACTCCACCACTTGTCAACTGTGTGACCTTGAGCAAGTCACTTTACTTCTCTGTGACTCAGTTACTCTATCTGTAAAATGGGGATTAAGACTCTGGCCCATGTGAGGCAATCTGATTACCTTGTATCTACCCCAGGGCTTAGAACAGTGCTTGGCACATAGTAAGTGCTTAATACCATTATTATTATTATTATTATTATTATAAGCCCCATATGGAAAAAGACTGTGTCCGACAATCAATGGCATTTAATGAGTACTTACTGTGCGCTGGACACTGTACTAATTACCTGATTATCTTGTATCTACTTACACCAATGCCTATTCTCAGCTCTGCCAGTTGCCTGCTGTGTGACTTCAGGCAAGTGACAACTTCTCTGTGCCTCCATTTCCTCATCTGTAAATTGGGGATTCAGAACCTCTTAACCCTCCCCCTTAGCCTGTGAGCCCCTTGTGGGGCAGCGACGCTGCCTGATTTAATTGTCTTCTATCTACCCCAGCGCTTAGTACTGTGTTTGGCATATATATAGTAAGTGCTTAACAACTACCAGAATCATTAGTATTACCATGACTCAAGCCTGTCTCTATGTCCTGTCCATCCACAATCTCTCTGCTACTGCCAGTCCGGTAAAGGCCTGTCAAAAATGACTACATGAGCCATTGGAAAACTGGGGCAATTCTATTTACAGGGCAACCCTCATTTACCATTTCGCTCTGTCTTCCGAAGATTCTTCCGGGAAATATCCTACTCCATTTGGCTCGCTTGCCTGGGAAGAAACTTAGCAAATCCTGTACTGCTTACATGACCATGGTTTGTAGTAACTGTCGAACATCCTGTATAATTAATAAAGGGGTAATTGAACCTAAATCTCTAAACCGCATTTCAACCAATTACAAGCAGTTAGTACAGAGCTCTGCACACAGTAAGCCCTCAATAAATACGATTGAATGAATTAATGAACAAACCACATTCTCCACTGCAGCAATTTCCAATTATTACTGCTGTGGGTCAAATTTAACTTGTGACAAAGCAGAAATGCTCCAGTTCCATTTCAAAGCCCCTGGGTCAGCCTAGAGCCCCATTTTCACTTTTATGATAGTTTGACTATCAAGTCCTCACCAGCCTTGTTCTTTCCATGCATATCTCCTGGTGTTAGACTATAAGGGCAAAGGTGACCACATTTCTTTATTTTTCAATGAATTATAAAGGGGTTCATTGGTCATTTTCACAAAGCAATACGTTTCCATGATATGCAGTCTCTTCTTTTTTCATTTATAGCTATTAGCTGAATATGAGGGTGGTGACAAAATACTATTTTTGTACTTATTAAAAGGAAATGACAAGTAAAAGTCAAGGATGGCTTTTGTTAATTTTGGGTGATATTTTCAAATGCAATATTTATCCTGATACAAAAATGTAATCAAACACTTTCAAAGACTTTAAGACATCATAAATAATTCAAATTAATTTCTTTTGTTACAGTTTATTTCATTAAAGAAAGCCTAAAAACAGTATTTCAAATAATTATTGTTACAATTTAAGATAATTTGTTTATATAAATGATATTAAAGACAGAAGCATCCATAATGCCCTGCTACACAATTTTCACATGCCTTGCGAAAGCTTTATCAAATTAATCTGTGTGGACATCCATGAAATATAATCTATTTCTGAAATACCTGTTTGTTAGCCTACAGAGGAAGGGTGGATTCTTTTGGCAATAATTAACAAGTTGTGCCCATGTATATTAGCACATAAAGATTAAAATTTTAACACAACTTCATTTCATGCTGAAACAAATCATTTTATGCTGTCTAAGAAAACCAATGGCATCTCATTCATTATTGCCCAATTAACTTTCTAATAGCCATATGATAGGATCTGTTATTATTTCAGATATTGATTTCAAAATCTTGAAATGGAATGCGATCAAAATAGATTTTTCAATTTGATCCCTATCACTGGTTGAGTCTTCGTGGGATTAGACTAAAAACAAGCACCTGGTTCAAAATTACTTCTAATTCCACCTATTTTTTTTTTTTTTATCAGCATGAACACTTCTAGCAGTAGATACTGTGTTAGTATTTCAGGATTGGCTGGAAAGCATTGGTTTTAGCCCTCGTATAGATATAGATGATGATGATGATGATGTTGATGATGATGATGATGATGGTGATGGTTTTTGTGAAGCACTTACTATGTGTCAAGCACTGTTTTAAGCACTAGGATAGGAACAATCTAAAAAGGTTGGAATCCTTGCAGGGTCGCACCTGAAGAGTTGTCAGTCCTCTACCAGTCTTGACTACAGGAGGGAGAGTCAAGCAGAGGCCTACTTATTCCATTACTAGCTTGGGCAGTGGCTAGCGAGCAGAAGGCAATCTCCTACAAGTCAAAACACCCACGTTGGGCAGCAGCGGCAGAGGAAAGTCGAGGGCGGAGACTCAAGTTTACTGCGCGGAAGGAGGCAGTGGTATACCACTTCCATATTTTTACCACAAAACTCTATAGATACACTACCAGGACGATTGCAGGTGGAAGTGGGGCGTTCTGGAAGAGATGTGTCCACGGTGTCACTATGGGTCGGACACGACCCGACAGCATAAGACAACAACAATCAGTCCCCGTCCCACATGGGGTTCACAGTCTTAATTCCCCTTTTACAGATGTGGTAACTGAGGAACAGACCAGTTAAATGACTTCCCCAAGGTTACACGGCTGACAAGTGGCAGATTCTCTGTCCACTAGGCCATGCTGCTTCTCTACGAATTTGGGGGATGGAGTTGTGTACTCACGAGTGTCCCCTGATTGGTCTGATGGTTGTTCTGATTGGCAGCCAACCTTTGGGAATGCTGCAAGCTCTTAATTGCTCTTCTCACCCAGCTGCCAGCCAGCAGCTCAGTTGGGATTGTAGATATTTCCTGGCTGCAATTCCTTTAGTGTCTGTCTTCCCCATTAGATTGTAAATTCCTCGAGGGCAGGTATTGTGTCTACTAGTTCAACTGAACTCTTCCAAGCTGAGAGTACAGTGCTCTATACAGTAGATACTTGATACATATTTTGATTGACTGATTCCAAAGGATGGGAAAGCCCAGATGCTAACAGGAAGTAAGATGGATGTCAGTGAGGTACTTTAATGGAGTACTGAGATAAGATTAAATAATAATTATTATTATTATAATTGGGGCATTTGTTAAGCACTTACTATGTGCTAGGCACTGTTCTAAAAGCTGGGATGGATGCAACAAATCGGGTTGGACACAGTCCCTGTCCCACATGGGGATCACAGTCTTAATCCCCATTTTACAGATGAGGTAAATGAGGCACAGAGAAGTTAAATGACTTGCTCAGGGTCACACAGAAGACATGTGGCAGAGTCAGGATTAGAACACAAGTCCTTCTGCCTGGCAGGCCACCAGGCCACACTGCTTCTCTAAATACATGGCCAAGAAGCATCAGTCTTTTTTCTGCAAGAGGTAATCCTTGCAAATATTGAATGGGGCCAAAGTCAGGTTTCCTTCATGCCAATACAAGTCAGAAAGGGAAAATTTTCCACAAAGAAATACTTTCCCAAAATACATCCTGCCCTGGGCAGACCTGACCCACTGGTTCAGCTCAATCAACTTTCCTGCCCGATGGATGCTCTTCCCAGCATTCTGGAATTTATTTTCTTAGGGCTCCCATTTCCTCTTCGAAACTGAGCAAGTAGAAGATTGCGTCGCCACATTTAAAATAGGCTTCTTTCAAAGCAGGCGATAGCTGGTCTTTCAGGAGAAAAGCCCCAGCCCCATCCCCGGAAGAGTGATATAGCACACAAGTGGAGTGATTGCTTGGCGTTAAAATGTAAATCTTGTTCTGTCTGTGTAGGCTCGGAATAAGCAAAGGCTTGGTCACAACTCTTTGAGGAAAGATAATGGAACGAGGCCTCACATAATAGAACATCCTTCAAAAAGTTTGAGAGAAAAGTTATCCGCGGGAATCCCAGAAAATCATTTCAATTCTAGGCTTGCGCATCTAGAGATAATCTGCAGTTTATGGCTAACCCTCGCTATGATTCTTCTTTACACTGCAATTACAGAGCTGCCATTTGCATTTTTTTAAAATTTGACTGATGGGATTGTATTTTTTTTTTTTCTAATAAACTCTACAGTTGGGACAGATGGCCTGTATTCTGCTTTCTCAGCAGTGGTTGGGAGTCAGAGAGAAAAGAGGGGCATTCACAAAATAAAGGTGCTGGCAACACGAAATGCCTTTCCTAATCACATGAGCCTTAGTGCTACTGCATAGTTTACCACTAGATGTCCTGTGAACTAAGCAAGAAGAAAACCAACGAATGCATTTTCATTGACATTCGGACAATGAATGTTTCCCACTTTAATAATGAAGTTTTTGGGCTTTATGAAACATCCCATCAGTGCTTCTAGCCTATATTTAAAATTAGTTTAGATAAAAAGTACCCACTGGGAGGCAGGTTACACAAAATAGACACAGAATACCATGAAGGTGCTACCTAGGAATTACAAAAGGCATGCTTGAAATAATTATTTCAATATGCTTCACAATGAGGAAGGTAGCCTTCATTGTGATCACGGAATGTGTCTGTTAGAGTACTTTCTCAAGTGCTTAGTACAGTGTTCTTCACACAGTAACTACTCAATAAATACAATTGATTGATTATCTACATTCCCCAATATATATTTTCCATCTTGCAGAGATTTTAATTTAGCACACTTGACAGGTTACCTTCCTTTAACTCATTCTACAGAAATATTCACAGTCCATCTCCTTATGCTTGCTAAAGTAAAGGTGAATTCAATCGTATTTATTGAGCGCTCACTGTGTGCAGAGCACTGTACTAAGCGCTTGGGAAGTACAAGTTGGCAACATACAACAGAATTGTACTTTCTGTCAATTTCTGTGATTTTTATGAGCAGTAAATGAAGTAAGGAAGATGCTTAAAGCCATGAGATCTTCCCCTAGTTTTGCCTCTTCAATGATTTTGGAGATTCTTGGGATTTTTTCCCATCTAGTGCAGAATCCCTAATTATCCATGATAATGTGTGTGTTAAATGTGCTTCCTGACATTCACATTTCTCTTGGATCCACACCAAAAGAAGGGGAAAATAAGTGCACGAAACCCTAATTAACTAATTGACCAAGAAAAATACGAAACAGTGGGTAAACTGTCCCTAGTGGTGCTGAGTATGATTCCCACAGAGATGAGGAAAATAAGAAATGCCCGTAGAGGGCGGGTAATGAAATGCTGGAAAATGAAGTATTTTTAACGGAGCTGAAGCAGACCTGACGTCTGCAACTCCTTAGAACCAATCATGATGTGTTTTTTATTGTAGTGAAAAGACCTTTGACCAGAATATGAGATGTAAAAGAAAATGACTTGAACAACACAAAATAGAGTGTGTACACCTAAACCCAATATGGGAAAATAACCGGCCCAGAGTCAGCCATTCCAACACTTAATCAAACAGGCAGATACATCAAAGAGATTAAACCAGCCCGAATGGACTAGATCTGTGGTGAGAACCTGAAACCCCAACACAATCTATTTCCTTTTCTGGGGAGGAGAGTTTAAGAATCCTTTCCCAATGTAATTGCTTTTTTTCTCCATTAGCTATCAAATCTGTGACTATCTCTCCTGTCATTACATATTCATTCAGTGCCACAGAGAAGGGAGAGTAGACTCGGGTGATTGTGAGTTTTCTCAATTTAGCTGGTAAGAACCATGAAAAGGTTTCCTTTAAGAATGACCACTGGCGGTTCTTTCCAGCTGCCCTCCCAGAAAGGGAGAAAGCAGTCAGATTGCAAGCTTTGGGCCTCTAGGCACCATCTGAAAAATCCATTGATTGCCAGCCTCCTCAGTCCCTAAGTGACTGTTCAGAGTTCAAAGGGAGAGAGAAATTTTAGTGATAAGAAGCTGATCTGTCTAGAGGCCTTCCCAGATTAAGTCCTCTTTTCCTCAGCTACCTCTCTCTTCTTCATTTATCCATTCATTCAGTCGGATTTGTTAAGCACTTACTGTGTGCAGAGCACTGCACTAAGCACTTGGGAAAGTACTTACAACAATAAACCGTGACAGTCCCTGCCCACAACGAGCTCACAGTCTAGAGGGGGGAGACAGACATCAATATAAATAAAGAGACATCGACAAGTAAATAAAATTATAGCTATATCTTCTGAATCATCTATACACTTGGCTCTGCAACCTTTCGGCATTTCATATTTGCTCCAAGCTCAACTCCACAGCAATTACATATATAATTATAAATTGAGTATTATAAATCATTTATTTATATTAATGTCTGTCTCACCCTCTAGACTGTAAGCTTGTTGTGGGCAGAGAATATGTCTAACATCCCTCTTGCATTGTGCTCTCCCAAGCGCTTAGGACAGTGTTCTGAACACAGTAAGTCTCAGTGAAAACCACTAATGATGACAATAGTAATAATAATAATAATGGTATTTGTTAAGTGCTTTCTATGTGCCAAGCACTGTTTTAAGTGCTGGGACAGATACCAGGTTGTCAGGTTGTCCCACGTGGGGCTCACAGTCTTAATCCTCGTTTTACAGATGAGGGAACTGAGGCACAGAGAAGTTAAGTGACTTGTCCAAAGTCACAAAACAAGTGGCAGAGCTGAGATTAGATACGATTGAATGAATGAATTAGAACCCACAACCTTTGACTCCCAAGCCCGTGCTCTTGCCACTGAGCCAAGCATGATCTTTCTATCCTTGCATTTGAATAACTTCAACTGGAGTTACAGCAAGGATTAAGACAGGGCAGGGAAGAAAAAAGTGCAAATCAGTCCATCAGTGGTATTTATTGAGCACTTGCTGTGTGCAGGGAACTGTACTATCAATCAATCAAAAATCAAATTTATTGGAGTGCTTACTATGTGCAGAGTACTTGTACCAAGCACTTGGGAGAGTACAGTAGCAACAGAATTATTAGATATGTTACTTTCCAATAATGAGCTAACAGTCTAGATGGCAGACAGGCATTAATATAAATAAGCACTTAAGCAAATGTTTTGGAGAATCAGGACAGATTTGGATAAAAAGGCAGGTTCTTTCATTTCATTATGAATAGTCTCAGCAGTTAGTGAAGAGTTATGTTTCATTTCCAGTATCTTCTCTCACTTTATCCATTTTATAATAATAATGCTATTTGTTAAGTTTTTACTATGTAACAGGCACTGTACTAAGCACTAACTGCAACCATGCCTGTTCTAACCATTTCAAATTAGGAAACCAGACTTGAAGTGAGAAGATTCCAAGTTTGGTCAGTGGCCCATGCGCAAAACAGTGTTGACTTGGACAAATTAGTGACTTCAGTCTTTCTGACTCATATCTATGCCCCTGGAGTACTTTGATACTTACCTCCACCCCATGACACTTAAGTACATAGCCTGATTTTATGCTATTTCCCCTATCTGTAATTTATTTTAGCATCTATCTCCCCTAATAGGTTGCAAGCTCCTTATGGACAAGGATCATGACTACCAACTCTACTGTATTATGCTCTCTCAAATGCTTAGTACAATGCTCTACACACTCTAAGGATTAAAAAGCACCATCAATTGATTGATTTAAAAATGAGGATACTCGGCTAGCTCCACTAGTTGCATCTAGCCACAGGGGATATGACTCCTTATATCTTAATATATTATAATACACATATATAATATAATAATAATAATAATAATAATAATGGTATTTGTTAAGTGCTTACTATGTGTCAAGCACTGTTCTAAACACTGGGGTAGATACAAGGTAATCATGTAGTCCCACTTGGGGCTCACAGTCTTATTCCCCATTTTACACATGAGGTCACTGAGGCACAGAGATGTGAAGTGACTTGCCCAAGGTCACACGGCTGATAAGTAGTGGAGCTTGGATTAGAACCCATGACCTCTGACTCTCAAGCACATGCTCTTTCCACTAAGCCATGCTGCTATATCTTCAGTGCTTACAACAGTGCTCTACATGTAGTAAGCACTTAACAAATGCCATCATTATTATTATTTATTCAGCATGAAGAGCATCATGGCATAATGGATAGAGCACAGGCCTGGGAGCTAGAAGGTCATGGGTTCTAATCCCCGTTCCTCCACTTGTCTGCTGTGTGACTTTGGGCAAGTCACTTCACTTCTCTTGGCCTCATTCGCCTCATCTGTAAAATGGGGATTGAGACTGTGAGCCCCATGTGGAGCAGGGACTGTGTCCAACCCAATTTACTTATGTCCACCCCAGCGCTTAGTACAGTGCCTGCACATAGTAAGCACTCAACAAATATCACTATTATTATTATTAGTAGTAGTAATATCAGTGTCTACATTTTGAAATAAATGAATTATAATCTTATCATAGAACACAAAAAACATTTCTAAAAAGAGCTGCAAGAAGTTCACAGAACAACCAGTCTCCCTTTTCCAAAAGTTAACTTAAGGCCTGCTTAACATTAATGGACTGGCCCAAATCTGAACATTGGTAGGATCCCTTCATCTATAAAAGAACTATGATTTAACTTGAAGATTTCATTTTGATCTAAGTTTTAGGAAGGTATTTATATCATCAACATCACTCAATAAAAACGATAAACAAGGGATCTGAAAATAAAGTTTATAAAATGTAGGTCAGAAGTTAAATCCCAGAGACTCAGTTCACTTTCTCCTGTATCTCATGATATAAGAATAATAATAATAATAATGATGGCAATTGTTAAGCGCTTACTATGTGCGAAGCACTGTTCTAAGCACTGGGGGATACAAGGTGATCAGATTGTCCCACGTGGGGCTCACAGTCTTAATCCCCATTTTACAGATGAGGTAACTGAGGCACACAGAAGTTAGGTGACTTGCCCAAAGTCACACAGCTGACAAGTGGTGGGGCCAGGATTAGAACCCATGACCTCTGGCTCCCAAGCCCGTGCTCTTTCCACTGAGCCACACTGAGATCTCTACTACTCAAGCATAAAAAATGACTCTGAACCTAGATGGAAAACCAAGACAAGAAATTTAAACTGAAAAGCTCCTAATCATTCATTAAATCATATTTAATGAGCACTTATTGTGTGCAGAGCACTGTACTAAGCACTTGGAAAGTACAATTGTGCAACAGATAGAGACAATCCCTACCCAACAGTCTAGAAGTCAGGAAACAGACAACAAAACAAGTAGTCAGGTATCAATAGCATCAATATAAATAAATAAAATTATAGATATATGCACATCATTAATAAAATAAATAGAATAATAAATATGTACATATATACACAAGTGCTGCTGGGCGGGGAGGGGGTAGAGCAGAGGGAAGGAGTAGGGGAGATGGGGAGGGGAGGAGGAGCAGAGGAAAATTATCAGTGAATAGAAGGCACGATCATTAAGAGGCAAGAGATGTGTAGTTGGCCAAGAAGCATATTGCTTATGGCAAAATGCACCCAAAATTAAAACTGAAGTGGGTGTTCATACAGAAGAGTACTCAACATTTGATGTTCAAGTTAAAACATGTTTCCTGATTTTTTAACTCTAACAACTCTCTCATTATTATTATTATTATTATTATATTTGTTAAGCACTTTCTATGTCAAGCACTGTTCTAAGTGCTGGGGTAGATACAAGTTAATCAGGCTGGACATAGTACCTGTTGTACACGGAACTCACCGTCTAAGTAGGAGGGAGAACAGGCATTAATGACCCATTTTACAAGATGGGGAAACTGAGGAACAGAGAAGTTAAGTCACTTGCCCAAGGTCACATAGCAAGCAACTGGCAGAGTGAGGATTAGAACCCAAGTCCTCTGACTCTTAGGTCCATTCCCTGAGCAGCAGCATGGGTAGAGCACAGGCCTCCGAGTCAGAAGGATCTGAGTTCTAATCCCAGAGCCACCACTTGTATGCTGTGTGACCCTGTGCAAGTCACTTCACTTGTCTGGGCCTCGGTTACCTCATCTATAAAATGGGGATTAAAACTGTGAGCCTCGTGTCTCTCTCCACTTCAATCCATACTTCATGCCCGGATTATCTTTGTCCAGAAACGCTCTGGGAATATTACTCCCCTCCTCAAAAATCTCCAGTGGCTACCAATCAATCTGCGCATCAGGCAGAAACTCCTCACCCTGGGCTTCAAGGCTGTCCATCACCTCGCGCCCTCCTACCTCACCTCCCTTCTCTCCTTCTACAGCCCAGCCCGCACCCTCCGCTCCTCCGCCGCTGATCTCCTCACCGTACCTCGCTCTCGCTTGTCCCGCCATCGACCCCCGGCCCACGTCATCCTCCGGGCCTGGAATGCCCTCCCTCTGCCCATCCGCCAAGCTAGCTCTCTTCCTCCCTTCAAGGCCCTGCTGAGAGCTCACCTCCTCCAGGAGGCCTTCCCAGACTGAGCCCCTTCCTTCCTCTCCCCCTCATCCCCCTCTCCATCCCCCCCATCTTACCTCCTTCCCTTCCCCACAGCACCTGTATAGATGTATATATGTTTGTACATATTTATTACTCTATTTATTTATTTGTTTATTTTATTTGTACATATCTATTCTATTCATTTTATTTTGTTAGTATCTTTGGTTTTGTTCTCTGTCTCCCCCTTTTAGACTGTGAGCCCACTGTTGGGTAGGGACTGTCTCTATATGTTGCCAATTTGTACTTCCCAAGCGCTTAGTACAGTGCTCTGCACATAGTAAGCGCTCAATAAATACAATTGATGATGATGATGATGACAGGGACTATGTCCAACCTGATTAGCTTACGTCTACCCCAATGGCCAGAACATTGCCTGGCTCATTGTAAGTGCTTAACACATATTATTATCATTATCATTATTATTATTATTATTCCACTAGGCTGTGCTGCTCCTGTTTTGATTTAAAGGCATACACAAAGAATCCAAGAAATCAAACAGCACAATACATTGGACACAATGGAAAGTGACTAAACACAATTTAAAGGAAACATCTTTGGCTACCACTTAAATAATCATTGCACAAAATAATGCAGAATGGTTCATAAGCAATATTCCCTCCTGTGTATTCTCCGCAAGTGCTTAGAAGAGTGATCTGCACACAGTTAATTGTTGGTTTAGGGGAGTGATCTGTACACAGTAATTTTTTTAATAAATATGATTACTGCTATCAATTTTAACATGGTCTAATCAACTAGTAGGCACCAACACAAATTCCTTACATTCTCAATGAAAATCATGAGTCTGGGTGAGAAAGTGAGTGATTAAATTTACAAACCACTTTAAAGATAAATAAATTCCAGCTGTAAATGCACCCCTCTCTTAAGACTTCATATGTTTTGCTTGCGAATGACAGTCTTAAATTCATTCGATGCAGGTTGCTATCAAATATCAGAGAATAGCTGGATCACTTCAGTACATTTAATCTTACACTTCTGAATAGAATCTGCTGAAGACCACACTCAGCTTTACTCAGGTAATATCCATTTGTTAGCTGCTCTTAATTGAAAATTAAATGGAGAGCTTTCTCAGGAGCCTATATTTTTTACTCCTCTTCTCAGGAAGGAGAAGTAAAAGCATCAAAAATCAGAGCCTTTGTTAACATGACCACTGACTTTCAACAATCTTTTGATGCTTCCTGATTTCTAACTGTTTTTCTCAGTTTTAGTGAAAAGTAGAGAAAAAGTGGCAAGTAATCCATAGCATTATAATTTAATGGAATCTACTTTGCTGTTTGTGGTTCCTTAAGTTTTTGTCTTACTTCATTAAACATTTAATAAATCACTGCCACTTTGGTGACAGATTTTAACCATAGCCCAAACAGCAGGAGATGTAAACTCCATTCACTTTATATAAGGCCTATAATATCAGGGTCTACATCATCATCCCCTCTAGGCATATTGGCAGAACGACCAACAGAAGGTAAGTTTTTTTCTGACAAAGCGTCGAAAATAAAGTTTTGTTCTTTAATCTTACGACAAATCAATTGGAACCCTTACAGCTAAATCCAATAAAATAACTTCAAACGACACTTCTTAGTCTAAAATTTTGTATTATGGCTATAACTCTTTGAAGTTTTATGACTGAAGTTTGGAGAAAAATGATTTAAGTGCTATCTGCTAGACATCAGAGTATCAGAAATCCTCTCAGTTTTTCTTGACACATAAACTGCTACCCTCTGCATGTTTTTTAAGGATTTTTTCTTGCTCTTAACCCCCTAACCCAGTTTACTTGATAAAAGTTATTTAACTGCCGTTTATCCCACTGAATTAATATGCTTTCAAGGTTCAGCAACTTGTAACGATGACTGTGCTTTTGTTTTTCACCTCATCTGATAGACCGGATGGGTTTTTAAAAAGAGGGTTGGAGGCCCTCCCTTTGAGAAGGATGTCCTTCTGTATTAAAAATAAGGGAAGAAACTGAGGGTGGTGGAGAAGATGGAGCTAAAGACTCTTCAAGATTCTATTTGGAGAGAGAAATATTAAAAGGAGGAAATGGAAAGTTTTCCACTGGAGATGCTGCTCTTTCAGTGTGGGAACCACACAGATGCTAATGTTTCAAAGATTCAACAGGTAGACTATGGTAATGGAAAAATAGAGTGTTGGCAAGTATTCAAGTCACTGCATGTTCCAGAAATTTTCTTCAGAGGCTGAAGCACAAACTCTGTTGTGCCTTGTGCTCCTAAAAACAACCAAAAGAATCACATGGTCCCCATGCTAAGACCACAGTCCTGCACAAGGAACTCTGGGCTTCCCTTGTCCTTTACTCATTCAATCATATTTATTGAATGCTTATGGTGTGCAGAGCACTGTACTAACTGCTTGGTATTATACAACAATAAGCAGACGCGATTCCTGCCCACGATGAGCTTACCCTGCTCATCCTAAGCATTTTGTTGTTGAGGTCTCTCTCTGTTGAAATTACTGATAATAAATGTGATATTAAGCACTTTCAGTGTGTCAAGAACTGTACTAATTACTGGGGTAAGACTGAGCTCATTATGGGCAGGGGTTGTCATGCTTTATTGCTATATCGTAATAATAATAATAATAATGGTGGTATTTGTTAAGCGCTTACTATGTGCCAAGCACTGTTCTAAGTGCTGGAGTAGATGCAAGGTAATAAGGTTGCCCCATGTGGGGCTCACAGTCTTAGTCCCCATTTGACAGGTGAGGGAACTGAGGTCCAGAGAAGTGAAGTGACTTGTCAAAGTCACACAGCTGACAAGTGGTGGAGCTGGGATTCGAACACATGACCCATGACTCCCAAGCCTGGGCTCTTTCCACTAAGCCATGTATTGTACTTTCCCAAGTGCTTAGTACAGTGCTCTGCACACAGTAAGTGCTCAATAAATATGATTAAATGAATGAATACAAGAAATTTAGGTCCCACATGGGGCTCATGGTCTAAACAGGAGGGTGAACAGGTACTGAATCCCCATTCTGCCGATGAGGGACCCCAGGCACAGAGAAGTTAAGTGACTTGCCCAAGATCACATAGCAGACAAGTGGTGGAGCTGGGATTCCCAGGCCCATGCTCTTTCCACTAGGTTGATGTTAGCCCACTTGAATCTTTTGTCCATGACAATACAATAATAGGACATTTTCTGGCCCCTTGTCATTGGGGTTACCATGGCTCACGTCACCGATGGCTGCTAGGAGGTAAGTGAATGGGAGCATGCAACAAAACAAGTTCCTGTTTAATATAAGTAATAATAGAGTAATAAATATTACTCTATTTATTTATTTTACTAGTACATATCTATTCTATTTATTTTATTATTATTATTTATTAATATTCTATTAATTTTATTTTGTTAATATGTTTGTTTTGTTCTCTGTCTCCACCTTCTAGACTGTGAGCCCACTGTTGGGTAGGGACCATCTCTATATGTTGCCAACTTGTACTTCCCAAGCGCTTAGTACAGTGCTCTGCACACAGTAAGTGCTCAATAAATACAATTGATTGATTCCTCCCTCAGTGAGCTTACAATTTAATGAGGGAGACAGACACAAAGTATTTACAAGGAGTAGGAAATATTTTTTCTCAACCCTCCTCTCAAAATCAGAAATGCACCAATGAGTCCACCAGACCGTGAGCTTCATGAGGGCAGGAATCTAATCTACCCAACTATTACATTGCAACTGAGAGAGTGCTCTGCACATAGTAAGCCTTAAATAAATGTCACTGATCGATTGACTGCCCAAGCAAAGATGGAATTCAGAGGCTTGTGGAGACCAAAATAAAGGGTTAAGATTTGAAAAAAAGATCTTTATTTCTAGACTGTGAGCCCACTGTTGGATAGGGACCATCTCTATATGTTGCCGACTTGTACTTCCCAAGTGCTTAGTACAGTGCTCTGTACACAGTAAGCACTCAATAAATATGATTGAATGAATGAATGAACATAAATATGTTAACATGCGTCCATGGCTTGTCACACACATCTCTTTAAACTGTGATCTCAGTAGTTTACGACTAATTTTTGTTTTAGTTTAGTTTTGTTTGTTTTGAGTGGTTTTGTTTTGTTTTGTTGTCTGTTTCCCCCCTTCTAGGCTATGAGCCCGTTGTTGGGCAGGGATTGTCTCTATATGTTGCCGAATTGTACTTTCCAAGCACTTAGTAGCACTTGAGAAGCAGCCTGGCTTAGTGGAAAGAGCTTGAGAGTCAGAGGTCATGGGTTCTAATCCCTGCTCTGCCACTAGTCAGCTGTGTGACTGTGGGCAAGTCACTTAACTTCTCTGGGCCTCAGTTACCACATCTGTAAAATGGGGATTAAGACTGTGGGCCCCACATGGGACAACCAGATCACCTTGTATCCCCCCCAGCACTTAGAACAGTGCTTCACACATAGTAATCGCTTAACAAATGTCATCATTATTAGTAGTAGTGGTAGTACAGTGCTTTGCGCACAGTAAGTGCTCAATAAATGCAATTGAATGAATGATAGAAAGCTTTTAGTGGAAAGAGACATCTTTTCAGTTAAAATGCTGAATAATAGCAAATTTAATGCCATCTCACATAATAATAATAATGATGGCATCTGTTAAGTGTTTACTACGTGTGAAGCACTGTTCTAAGCACTGGGGGGGATACTAGGTGATCAGGTTGTCCCACGTGGGGCTCACAGTCTTAATCCCCATTTTACATATGAGGTAACTGAGGCTCAGAGAAGTTAAGTGACTTGCTCAAGGTCACCCAGCAGACATGTGGCGGAGCCGGGATTAGAATCCATGACCTCTGACTCCCAGGCTCTCAAAGAATGTTGGATCCTTAGTGTGAAATGTTGATCAGAAAGGAATGAAAAGCAGAAGTACTGTAAGTGGTTCTTATACAAAAACTGGACAGAAGTCCTTGCCTAGACCTAGGTTCTAGCTCCAGCTGGGTCATTGGCCCACTGTGTGACCCTGGGAAAGTCTCATCACCTCTCTGGGCCTCTGTTTCCCTTTCTGCAAAACAGAGCTAGATTGTGAGACATGAACTGTGTCCAACCTGACTACCCTGTGTTAACACCAGATTTAGCATAGTGCTTGGCACGTGGAAATCATTTAATAAATACCATTATCATCATTACCATTATTAGAGTCACACCTCTACAGATAGAAAGATAAAGCATAGTCACAAAATTCCCACGTGAAAATCACTCCTACTTAGCCACCTTTACCACTTAGGAACATATTTATACCTTCCTTAGCCCTGTGTCCCTTTAATTTATTTCATTTGACAGTACCGTAAATATGTTTATACTTCAACTTCAACTGCAACTATGCTCCAGTTTCTATGCAGATCATTCCTAAAACTACCTCTTCAGCTCTGACCTCCCTATTCTGCAGTCTTACATTTCCTCCTGTCTTCAGGACATCTCTTCTTGGATGTATTTGTAATTTATATATATGTAATTTTTATATTAATGTATAACTAAATTATTTTTATTTTAATATTAATGTCTAACTCCCCGCATCTGCAGACTCTAAGCTCGTTGTGGGCAGGGGATGTGTGTGTTTATTGTTGTTTTGTACTCTCCCAAGTGTTTAGTATAGTGCTCTGCACATGGTAAGTGCTCAATAAATATGATTAAATAAATTGAATGAATGAACTGAATGAATGTACCACCAACACCCCAGACTTAACATGTTCAAAACAGAGCTCCTCACCCAAACTCTGTCTTCCCCCTGACGTTCTGTCACTACAGACAACTTCACTACTTTACCTGTCTCACAAGCCCATAACCTCTCCAATCCATATTCCCTCTACTGCCTGGATCATTTTTCTAAAAACAGTTCAGTCCACATCTCCCCACTCTTGAAAACCTTTCAGTGGTTGTCCATCCACCTCCCCACCAGATGGACACTTTACCATTGGCTTTAAGGCATTCAATCAACTCTCCCCTTCCTACCTTACCTCACTGATATCCTGTAACAACCCAGCCTAATGACAACTTACTCTGTACTTCATCTACCCCACTACCAACTGGGCCCACATCTTCCCTCTGGCCTGAGACTCCCCCCCTCTTCATATCCTATAAACCATCACTCTCTCCATCTTCAAAACCTCACTTAAATCACACCTCTTCCAAGAAGTCTTCCCTGAATAACCCGTAATTTCCCCATCGCTCTCCCTTCTGCATCACCTTCGAACTCATTAAGCACTTGATTCTCTCCTCCTCCCAGTCCCACAGCACTAATGTACATATCCTTATACTCTGTCATTCATTTATTTAATCATATTTATTGAGCACTTACTGTGTGCAGAGTACTGTATTAAGTGCTCGGGAGAGTACAATACCACAATAAACAGACACAACCCTGCCTATAAAGAGCTTACAGGGAGGGAGGCAGACATCAATACAAATAAATTATAGACGTACATAAGTGCTGTGGGGCTGGGAGGGAGGAAGAACAAAGAGAGCAAGTCAGGGTGATGCAGAAGGGAGGGGGAGAAGAGGTAAGGGGGGCTTAGTGTGGGAAGGCCTCTTGGAGGAGATGTGCCTTCAATAAGCCGGGGAGAGTAATTGTTTGTCGGATTTGAGGAGGAAGGGTGTTCCAGGCCAAAGGCAGGACGTGGGGCAGGGGTCGGAGGTGAGATAGGTGAGATTGAGGAACATTTTGAATTGAGAAGATTAGCATTAGAGGAGCAAAGTGTAAGGGCTGGGTTGTCGAAGAAGAGTAGCAAGGTGAGTTCAGTGCTGTGAACACAGTAAGTGCTTAATAAATAATAATAATAATGATGATGGCATTTTATTGGCACTTACTATGTGCAAAGCACTGTTCTAAGCACTGGGGAGGTTACAAGGTGATCAGGTTGTCCCACGGGGGGCTCACAGTCTTAATCCCCATTTTACAGACGAAGGAATTGAGGCACAGAGAAGTTAAGTGACTTGCCCACAGTCACACAGCTGACAAGTGAGGGAGCTGGGATTTGAACCCATGACCTATGACTCCAAAGCCCGGGCTCTTTCCAGTGAGCCACGCTGCTTGAGGTGAGGTAGCAGGGGGCAAGGTGGTGGAGTGCTTTAGAGCCAGTGATGAGTTTTTGATTGATGCGGGGTGGATGGGCGACTCCTGGAGTTTTCTGAGGAGCGGGGCTTCTCTTATCTGTAATTTACTTTAATGTCTGTCTCCCCCAGCCTAGTGGGGGCAGAAATCATGCCTATCAACTCTATTATATTTACCTAATTGTATTAAGAAGCAGCATGGTCTAGTGGATAGAGCACAAACATGGGAGTCAGAAGAACCTAGATTCTAATCCCAGCTCTCCCACATGTCTGCTGTGTGACCTTGGGCAAGTCACTTAATATCTTTGTGTCTCAGTTATCTCATCTGTAAAACAGAGATTAAGGCTATGAGCCCCATGTGGCTCTCATTGATCAGCTTTTAACAATCCCAGTGCTTAGTATAGTTTCTGCCACATAGTAAGGATTTAACAAATACCATTAAAAAGTTAAAAAAACTCTCCCAAGCGTTATGTGCAGTGTTCTGCACACAGTACGTGTTCAATAAATACCACTGACTGATCGTCTCCTAGGGTAGAGTAAAAATTCCTCTTGGGCAGGGAATATGTCATTTCATCTATCTGTTCAGTGAATCAAACTGGTAGAAACTCAATAAATGCTTCTGGTACTGCTACTACTTATTTTGTCAAAGTCTGAGGCCATTTTCCAACAGTATATAATTTATAAGAAGAAATCGTAGCCAACTCATTCCCATGTATTGGGGTCCCCAAGTTCTCCAGACATTTATTTCTGGCAGAGAGCCTTCTTTGAAAGTTTAATATAAACCATTTATTCCAATTAAATAGAGGTAAACTACGAAACTAGAGACTGCCACTCTGAAACTGACACCATCTCGTCTTCGCACTTCCTGTCTCACCTCTCAACATTTTAACTAATGTCATAGTTTTTTCTCTTGCTAATGAGCTGATACACCAAGAAATCTTCCTTCCTTCCATCTGCCAGCCTCAGTATAATGAGGTAGAGTGAAAGCCGTGACCCCTCATTCGCATAGGACTTCCACTAGTTTTTCCTCTACCAGGAATCCAAAATTTGACTCTTTGATGTCCCTTCTAGTCTGTTTCAGTTTGCTAATTATAACTCTAGCTTCAGCTCTGCTTTCTAATGGTCATCAGTTCGTAAGATCGGTTCGGGAAATATCTACAAGTTTTTACGGGTAATAAACAGTTTTGATGAAAACAGCCCCTACATATCCCATTATTTGTAACTCCTCCATCAGGTCTAAAAAATTCTCCTGAAGCTACAGCTCATACACTACACTGGGAATCAGATTGGAGTAGACTGTACACTAGGCTGGTCCAGACTATACTGTAAGCTGCACGCTTACGCAAGGAACATGTCCACCAACTTTGTTACACTGTAATAATAATGTAGGTATTTGTTAAGCACTTACTATGTGCCAAACACTGTTCTAAGCGATGGGGTAGATACAAGGCAATCAGGTTGTGCCACGTGGGGCTCACAGTCTTAATCCCCATTTTACAGATGAGGTAACTGAGGCACAAAGAAGTTAAGTGACTTACCCAAGGTCACACAGCAGAGAAGTGGTGGAGCCGGGATTAGAACCCACAACCTCTGACTACCAAGCCCGGGCTCTTTCATTCATTCATTCAATCATATTTATTGAATGCTTACTGTGTGCAGAGCACTGTACTAAGCACTTGGGAAGTACAAGTCGGCAACATCTAGAGACGGTCCCTATCCGACAACGGGCTCACAGTCTAGAAGGGAGAGACAGACAACAAAACAAAACATGTTGACAGGTGTCAAAATCGTCAGAATAAATAGAATTATAGCTATAGCTTTCCACTGGGCCATGCTGGCGCTGGGCCAGACCTGCCCCTCCCTCAGCACAGAAGACTGGAAGACATTTACAGTGCTCTGCACATAGTAAGCGCTCAATAAATACGATTGATGATGATTTACTGAGCTGTGAGTGGCATGATTAATACAATGCTCTATGCCCAGTGGCCCAGTGACTACTCAGTAAATATGATTGATTGAGTATGGTAACTACAAGCGCTTAATACTGTGCTCTGCACACAGTAAGCGCTCAATAAATATGATCAAATGAAAGTCAAAAGTAGATGAGTACTCTACTTTCCATTTGTCCTTCTATACTGTTGCCTGCCCCCTCTCAGGGTTGCACCTGAAGAGTTTCCAGTACTCTACCAGTCTCAACTACCAGAGGGAGAGTCGAGCAGAGGCCTGACCATCCCATTCCAATCCTAGCTTGGGCAGTGGCTAGCAAGTGGAAGGCAATCTGCTACAAGTCAAACCTCACCTGTTCCGGGTAGCAGTGGCACTGGGAGAGAGTCGAGGGTGGGGACTCGAGTTTACTGCACGGAAGGAGGCAATGGTAAACCACTTCCATATTTTTACCAAGAAAACACTATGGATCCACTACCAGAGTGATTGCTGATGGAGATGGGGTGTTCTGGGAGAGGTGTGTCCGTGGCATCGCTATGGGTCAGAGATGACTCAACAGCATAAGGCAAGACTGTTGTCTGATGTTTCCTTCCTTAACATTCCATTTAATTAGAGCCAGAATTAGAGCAAACTGAGATGAAGAAATCTTAGATCCAATAAGACAGAGGTGAAAAAGACCCATTATATTACCAGGACTTTCTCCTGGCAAAAAAAAGGAACTAAAGACACTGTATATTTATTTATCACTTCCAGTTTTAAAAAAAAAATAACATTTAAGCACCTTCCCTTTGTTAACAAATCCAAAGCGTCCAAAATGTTTCCTTGTGCATTTTCCATACAGAACAACTCTGAAATAGGTGGATTTGACTGGAGGCATGATATAACACTGCAATTTAGGACGAGAGAAACTATAACTTGTAAAAATCTAAAAGGAAGCCGTTTATTTTCTTAGTGTCTCCCACCTGAGACAGAGAGACAGAGAGAGAGAGAGAGAGAGAGAGAGAGAGAGAGAGAGAGAGTTGCCCTTCCAGTCCCTATCTTACAGATGAGGTAACTGAGGCCCAGAGAAGTGAAGTGACTTGCCCAAGGTCACGCAGCAGACAGAGGGAGGATTGGGATTAGAACCCATGACCTTCTGCCTCTCAGGCCCATGCTCTATCCATTATACCATAAGCTGGATGTAAAAAGGGCAACTATCCCATCACACAAGCCTGTAACCTTGACGTTACCCTGGACTCTGCTCTCTTATTCACCCCACATATCCAATCCGTCACCAAATCCTGTCGGTCTCACTTTCATGAAATCACCAAGATCCACTCTTTCCTCTCCATCCAAACTGCCACTACAATAGTACGTCACTCATGCTATCCCAGAGTGGATTACTGCATCAGCCTCCTTTCTAACCTCCCAACCTCCTGCCTCTTCCCATTTCAGTCTATACTTCACCCTGCTGCCCAGATTATCTTTCTACAAAAATGTTCAGGGCATGTCATCTGCCTCCTCAAAAATCTCCAGTGGTTGCCTATCAACCTCCATATCAAGCAAAAACTCCTCACTATCGGCCTTAAAATTCTCCATCACCTTGCCCCTTCCTACCTCACCACCCTTTTCTCCTTCTACATCCGGGCCCACACACTCCGCTCCTCTGGTGCTAACCATCTCATTCTGCCTCAATCTCGTCATTCTCGCTGCCAACTCTTGGCCCACGTCCTACCTCTGATCTGGAATGCCTTTCCTCCTCAAATCCTCCAAACAATCACTCTTCCCCACTTCAAAGACCTACTGAAGGCATACCTCCTCCAAGAAGCTTTCCCAGACAAAGCCCCCTTTTCTTCAGCTCCCCCTCCCTTCTGTGTCACCTCGACTCACCCCCTTGCTCTCCCCCCACCCCAACCCCACAGCACTTATCTATACAGGAATATATATATATATATAAATCTACTTATTTATATTGATGCCTGTTTACTTGTGTTGATGTTTGTCTCCCCCCAACTAGACTATAAACCCACTGTGGGCAGGGATTGTTTCTCTTCATTGCTATATTGTACTTTCCAAACCCTAAGTACAGTGCTCTGCATACAGTAAGCACTCAATAAATATGATTGAATGAATGAATGAACTATTAACCAGATTCATCCCATTACCACTCTTGGAAACAGATCTCTGGGCTGGCTGGACTGCTAGTTTGATCAATCAATAGTATTGCATGTATTGTGTGCAGAGCACTGTACTGAGTGCTTGGGGGAAATGTGTTGGATCTGTTTTGGTTTGGGAGCCAGTATTCTCTGCAAAATAAAAGTACCGTATCATGATTAGAAATAACTATTTCTGTTCTGTTCCCCAGTATTGTGAAGATGTAAATACAAATCTTTTTGAAAATGTGACGGGAATTTGATATACTTAAATTCAGAAACCCATCAATGCTGTGTAAAGATTGAACAGATTTTAATCATTTCAATTTTTCACCTTGGAGTCATGCAATTCCATTGATAATGGCAGTGAGAGATTTGGCCAGAGGTTCTCCTTAATTTTCCTAAAACTGTGATCTTGACAGAAAAGGCTGTCGAGGTGTGTGCTGAGTGGAGGTGAGTAGTGAAACAGATATTTACCAACTATATCTCACTTCATCGGATTCCCACATGCAATTCATTCAGGTACCTATTTTTTTTTTCAGTTCATCATGTATTCAGATTTGTTCTTTAAGACAATGCACTGATTTCTTGCAGAATCTAAATACCTACTTTCTGCTCGCATAGTTTGGCAAAGTTTACATGGGATAAAGTCAGCATTTGTTTCAACATAAAATCACTCTCTTTGAAATGGTGATGATGATGATGGCATTTATTAAGCACTTACTATGTGCAAAGCACTATTCTAAGTGCTGGGGAGGTTACAAGGTGATCAGTTTGCCCCACAGGGGGCTTACAGTCTTCATCCCCATTTTACAGATGAGGTAACTGAGGCACAGAGAAGTTAAGTCACTTGCCCAAAGTCACACAGCTGACAATTGGCAAAGCCGGGCTTTGAACCCATGACTTCTGACTCTAAAGCCTGTGCTCTTTCCACTGAGACACACTGCTTCTGAATTCACATATTTCTCTGTGGAGCAAAGAGGAACAGGAGAAACAGTTTCACGTAAACCAACTGAAGAGAATCTGTCCTCTAGACTGTAAGCTCCTTGTGGGCACGGATTGTGTTTCTACCAAAGCTACTGTGTTGTTCTCTCCCAAGCACTTAGTTGAGTGCTCTGCACATTGTAAGCCTGCTCAGAGTAAGTGCTCTGCATTCATCCATTCGCTATTTATTGAGTGCTTCCTGTGTGCATAGTACGGTACTAGGGGCTTGGGAGAGTACATTGCAACAATAAACAGAAACATTCCCTACCCACAATGATCTTACAGTCTAGCGGGGGGAGATAGACTTTAATATTAATAAATATATTATAGATATTCATTCATTCAATTGTATTTATTTCATACTTACTGTGTGCAGAGCACTGTACTTAGCCCTTGGAAAGTACAATTCAGCAATAAAGCAATAAGGATATGTATGTAAGCACTGTGGGGCTGGGAGGGGGGACAAACAAAGGGAGTAAGTCAGAGTGTTGCAGTAGGGAATGGGAGAAGAGGAAAGGGGGGCTTAATCAGGGAAGGCCTCTTGGAAGAGATGTGCCTTCAATAAGACTTTGAAGAGGGGTGTAGTAATTGCCTGTCAGATTTGAGGAGGTAGGGCGTTCCAGGAGAGAAGCAGGACATGGGCAAGGGGTTGGTGGCAAGGAAGAAGAGACTGAGGTACAGTGAGAAAGTTAGCATTAGAGGAGTGAAGTGTGCGGGTTAGGTTGTAGTAGGAGAGTAGCGAGGTGAGGTAAGAGGGGGCAAGGTAATAAGTGCTTAAAAGCCAATGGCAAGTAGTTTATGTTTGATGTGGAGGTGGATGGGCAAACACTGGAGTATTCTGAGGAGTAGAGAAACGTGTCCTGAACATTTTTGTAGAAAAATGATCTGGTCAGCAGAGCAAAGTATGGATTGGAGTGGGGAGATCAGCAAGGAGGTCAGCAAGGAGGCTGATGTAGTAATCCAGGCAGGAGAGGGTAAGTGATTGTATTGATGTGGTAGCAGGTTGGATGGAGAGGAAAGGGAGGACTTTAGCAATGTTGTGAAGGTGGGACTGACAGAATTCAGTGATGGATTGAATATGTGGGTTTAATGAGAGAGAGAGAGAAGTCAAGGAAAATGCCAAGGTTACCAGCTTGTGGGACAGGAAGGATGGTGGTGCCATCTACGGTGATGGGAAAGTCACGGGGAGGGCAGGGTTTGGATGGGAAGGTAAGGAGTTCTGTTTTGGACATGTTAAGCCTTAAGAGACGGGAGGACAACCAAGTAGAGATGTCTTGAAGGGAAGATGAAATGTGAGACTGGAGAGAGGGGGAGAGATCAAGGCTGGAGATGTAGATTTGGGTATCATCCGCATAGAGGTGGCAGTTGAAGTCATGGAAGTGAACGAGTTCTCCAAGAGAGTGTGTGTAGATGAAGAATAGAAGGGGATCCAGAACCAAACCTTGAGGGACCCCCAAAGTTAAGGGATGGGAGGCAGAGGAGGAGCCTGCGGAGGAGACTGAGAATGAGTGGCCAGAGAGATAAGAGAACTGTTCTGAACACTGGGGTGGATATAAATTAATCAGGTCAGACTCAGTCCCCATTCCACACAGGGCTCACAATTGAAGTAGGAGGGAGACAGGTAATTCATCCCTAATTTACTATTGAAGAAACTGAGGCACAGAGAAGTTAAGTGACATGCCCAAGGTCACCCAGAAGGTAAATGGTAGAGCAGGGATTAGAACCCAGGTCCTCTGACTCTCATAATAATAATAATAATGACATTTATAAACACTTACTATGTGCAAAGCACTGTTCTAAGCACTGGGGAGGTTACCAGATGATCAGGTTGTCCCACGGGGCACTCACAGTCTTAATCCCCATTTTCCAAATGAAGTAACTGAGGCACAGAGAAGTTAAGTGACTTGCCCAAAGTCACACAGCTGACAATTGGTGGAGCTGGGATTTGAACCCATGACCTCTGACTCCAAAGCCCATGCTCTTTCCACTGAGCCATGCAGCTTCTCCACTGAGCCACACAGCTTGTTCTATTATTAATAGAACAAATGGAAGCTGGCATATATTCAACGTTTTCTTATAGCTATAATGCTAGTGGCCGTTGTTTCAACGAGGATAGTTATTATGGTCTAAAATTAGGAGGGGGGAAGAAAGCAGTAGTAATAAAGGTATTTCTTCAGCAACACTGGGTTAATGCACTGTACTAAGTGCTTGGGAAAATATAACCCCTTATTTTCTCTCTCCACCCTCCCATCTGTAACACCTATGCACTTGGCTGCATTCCCTTTAAGTATTTTGATACCCACTCCATCCTCCCAGCACTTATATTCTCACACTCTATTATTTCCCCTTAATGTATTCATTCATTCATTCAATCGTATTTATTGCGCGCTTACTGTGTGCAGAGCACTGTACTAAGCACTTGGGAAATGCAAGTCGGCAACATATAGAGACGGTCCCTACCCAACAACGGGCTCACAGTCTAGAAGAGGGAGACAGAAGACAAGACAAAACATGTAGACAGATGTCAAAATAGAACAAATAGAATTAAAGCTATATGCGCATCATTAACAAAATAAATAGAATAGTAAATATGTACAAGTAAAATAAAGAGTAATAAATCTGTACAAATATATTTATACAAGTGCTGTGGGGAGGGGAAGGAGGTAGGGTGGAGGGGATGGGGAGGAGGAGAGGAAAAGGGGGCTCAGTCTGGGAAGGCCTCCTGGAGGAGGTGAGCTCTTAGTAGGGCTTTGAAGGGAGGAAGAGAACTAGCTTGGTGGTTGTGTGGAGGTAGGGCATTCCATGCCAGGGGAAGGACGTGGGCCGGGGGTCGACGGCGGGACAGGCGAGAACGAGGTACAGTGAGGAGGTTAACGGCAGAGGAGCAGATGGAAATTTAATTTCTCCTTAATTCCCCTTAATTCCCCATTAATTTATTTTAATGTCTGTCTCCCCTGCAGACTCTAAGCTCCTTGTGGGCAAGGATCACATCTCCTTAATTCTATTGCTTTGTACATTCCCAAGAACTTAATACTGTTCTCTGCACACAATAAGCACTCATTAAATGACTGAATGACTGATAAAACAGAAGCATGAAATACAGGGAAGGAAAGAGGGAGAGACAAAAACAACCTCAAAGCAGGCTCATGTTTGACCCATCTAGTTTATGATATTCAAATGACTTGTAGGGAAAAAATTGGTTCTGTCCTTTTGTAGTAGTTGTGGTTTTAGCTGGACACTTGCTACTGTTTATCTCAAAACCACTGTCTGTTGCTATTTTTATCTGGGGCTCGGGAGCAAACCCTGGAAAAAGTAGAGAGGCAGCTAAGAGGGCCATCTTCATTTTCAGAAGTGACACCCCCCCACCACCACCACCAAAGCAGATGCTTTTTAAATGTAAATCATTTCTTATTAGGATAATAGGACTCGATTAAATATTTTAAAATGGAGTGAGATCGGAAAGCAGTTTACACTAGCAACTGTTCCATAAAACATGGGTTCTTTTGAGCATCAATCTGGCTATTGATGAGCAGATACAATTTAGTTTCACTCTGAGGGAGCAGACAATAGCTAGTTTTACTGCAGCTAGCTTATTTTACAAGCATTAATGAACAATTAGCCAACAGCAGCACTCTTTCCATCTGTAATCCAGTGGTAGGAATGGCTAATCTCCAACCCTAGCAGCTAATGATGAAGGTCTCTTAAGCTTCACTTCTTATCTCAGCCAGTTCTTAATACTTGCATCAGTACGCTTTCTGGGAAGGGAGCCCCCCTACTGCTTTGCAACCTGAGAACAAAAGGCTGGAGAAATTTTTGAAGGGTTTCTGTTCAATAACACTTTTATGCTTATGTTTGCCTTCCTCCTACTATAAACACCAGTGGCCATCAGAGAACTGTTGAGGTCACTGAGGCTGCAGTGTTTCCATACTTCTTCTAATACTTATAAGAATGTATTCATTCTGGGCTATATATATAAATTTTTATACCCAAGCAAATGCTCGAGTTAAAAAAAAAATGTGGGGAACATTGTTCATTCATTCAATTGTATTTATTAAGTGCTCTCTATGTGCAGAGCTCTGTACTAAGTGCTTGGGAAAGCACAATATAACAACAAACAGTGACATTACCTGCCCACAACGAGCTCACAGTCCAAAGGGGTGGAGGGAGTAAAGTATTAGAAACAGTATTTGTTTCGATTCCTCTAATTTGATATTGAACCTGTGAATATTAAACAAGAGAAAACCTGGTCACTAAAAAGATATCAAAGCCAAAAGGAGTTTCTTGGAGAGTACTGAACCCTGGCCTTGGATCTTGTCTATCTAAATTTGATACTAACTGTAGCAGTTGACCCTTTCGTGGAGCCAATGCCAGTCAGCTCTCAGAAGCTGCGTGGCTTAGTGGAAAGAGCACGGGCTTTGGAGTCAGTGATCATGGGTTCAAATTCCGGCTCTGCCAATTGTTAGCTGTGTGACTTTGGGCAAGTCATTTCACTTCTCTAGGCTTAAGTTCCCTCATCTGTAAAATGGGGATGAAGACCGTGAGCCCCCCGTGGGACAACCTGATCACCTTGTAACCTCCCCAGTGTTTAGAACAGTGCTTTGCACATAGTAAGCGCATAATAAATGCCATCATTATTATTATTATTTGGATTCTCCCATGGAGAGGCAATGTGAAAATCTAGCACTTGAGTGTTCCAGTAAAAGAATTATTTCAGTTGTAATGGGGTATGATTTATTATTAGCACTGTTCAGACTGATAACCTGGGAAAGTTACAGTTGGGTGGTTTGTTGTAATGAGGTGTAAACTTGTAAAAATTCATGGAGTTGTTTTCTGAGTTTTGATGTTTGTTTCAAAAGTGCTGTGGAATCATTCAAGGGTGTTTATTAAACACTTACTGTGCACAGAGCGCTGTGCTAAATGCTTGGGAGACTACAAGAGAGTATTGTCCTGGCCAGGAATCCCGCCTGCCAACTCTGTTATATTGTACTCTCCCAAGTGTTTAGTGCAGTGCTCTGCACACAGTAAGTGTTCAATAAATACAATTGACTGATGGTATGCAGACATGATCCCTGCCCTTGAGGAGCTTACAGTCTTGTGGAGGAGGTAAGGCATTAAAATAAATTACATGTAGGGGAAGCAACAGAGTATAAGAATACCAATCAGAGGTATTTATTGTGCACAGAGCACTCTTCTACGGGCTTGGGTGAATGCAGTAGGATAGATAGATAACTCCCAGGCTAAAAAGAGTGAACCTAAGTGCTGTGAGGGTGAAGATGTAGTATCAAAGTGCTTAGGGGTTGCAGATTTAAGAGTGTAGGTGACTAAGGAGGGAGAGCAGGGTGGAGAGAGGAGAGTGAGCCCACTCTTCTAGACTGTGAGCCCACTGTTGGGTAGGGACCGTCTCTATATGTTGCCAAATTGTACTTCCCGTCTCTATATGTTGCCAAATTGTACTTCCCAAGCGCTTAGTACAGTGCTCTGCACACAGTAAGCACTCAATAAATACGATTGAATGAATGAATGAATGAATGAATGAATGAATGAATGAATGAGAGGATGTTCAGAGAAGACTTTCTGGCAAAGATATGCTATAGTCATTGCTTCATGATCAAGTTCTTAGAAAAAAGATGGTTGGTGCATTTTCCTCTACCAAATCCTTCAAGATGATGTGAAAAATGGGTGTTTTTAATGGCTACTGATTGATCGGCTCACACTTTTTAAAAATCTGGTACTATTAATTATTATTATTATTATTATTAATAATAATGGTATTTGTTAAGTGCTCACTATGTGTGAAGCACTGTACTAAGCACTGGGATAGATACAAGCAAATCTGGTTGGACATAGTCCCTGTCCCATGAGGGGCTCGCAGTCTTAATCTCCATTTTACAGATGAGGTTACTGAGGCACAGAAAAGTTAAGTGACTTGCCCAAGATCACACAGCAGGAAAGTGGTGGAGCCGAGATTAGAATCCACAACCTTCCGACTGCCAGGCCTGTGCTCTAACCACTATGCAATCCTGCTTGTAATGCATGTAGCAACGCATGTCTGGAGCTAACCCCCACGTCATGGGGAGGGGGTGATTTCAACCTGGGCTGCTGCAGCAGAGACTCTTCTGGCAGGACACACTGGCAGCCAAATTGAACCGTAGTTCAACTCTTGTACCTCAGGATTATTAGAATTCATAGGAAACCTAGACAACTTTGTAAACCAACCAAATGCCTCTCATGCAAACTGCACCCCCATCTCAGACCCCTTACTATGGTGTCAGAAGATTATTACATAATAATAAATAATAATTTTGGTATTTGTTAAGCACTTACTATGTGCAAAGCACTGTTCTAAGCGCTGGGGAGGCTACAAAGTGATCAGGTTGTCCCATGTGGGGCTCACAATCTTCACCCCCATTTGACAGATGAGGTAACCGAGGCACAGAGAAGTGAAATGACTTGCCCAAAGTCACACAGCTGACAATTCGTGGAGCCGGGGTTTGAACCCACGACCTCTGACTCCAAAGCCCGGGCTCTTTCCACGAGCCACGCTACATATCTCTTTTAGAATAACTTTGTCAATTGAAATCACCACTGTTGTCCCCCAAAGCAGTATACATATATTTTAACAATAAATGTAATGTTTGACTGTAATATGCTTGCGAAGCAGCCTAGACTAGTGGATAAAGAACGGACATGGGATTCAGAGGACCTGGGTTCTAAACTCGGCTGATCCACTTATCTGCTGTGTGACCTTGAGCAAGTCACTTTACTTTTCTGTGACTCGGTTATCTCATCTGTAAAATAGGGATTAAAATGGTGAGCCCCTTGTGGGACAAGGAATGGGATTACCCTGTATCTATCCCAGAGTTTAGTACAGTGCCCGGCAAATAGTAAGCACTTAATAAATACCATAAAAAAAATCCAATTTGGGTAGCAGGAAATCAAGGGGCAAGGGAAGGGCCAAACAACCAGTATTTCTGCTCTGGGAATCATTAAAGAGCCATCATTAAAACTCACCCCACTGGTGATAAAGTGAACTTCTCTTTCCTGGAACAAAAACTTTCATTTTCTAACATTTCACCTCACATTTGAACGTCGCCAGTTGGCTCTGTTCTCCCTCCTTCTTCAGCAGTAAAATCTGGGCAAGACTGGGGCTATGTCTGATCTAATTATCTTCTATATACACCAATGTTTAGTATAGTGCATGGTACATGGTAATGCTTAATATATAGTATCATTACCATGAGATACCAGGCTGGCCATCAAAATACTTGGGTTTTGTTATCATGTAGTGTCACAATCGCTAGTGATTCTCTGTACTATCTTGTGCAAGTCACTTAAATTTCAGCCCCTCAGTTTACTCATCGGGACAAAAAAAAGATTATGGCACCTGCTCCCTACTTGATTCAGGGTTATTATGAGAATTACTGAGGTAAGTCTATAAGCTTTTGGAAGCTCCTGGGAATTGAGTAACATAGAAATATAAGGCTATAACATTTTAGCATAAAGTAAGAAATGTAAAAAATAAGGAGCTAAGCATGCACAGAAAAAGATTATGGATTATAGGGTGGAAATGAGAGTCAATCAAAGAAAGTTGCTCCTGAATAGGCAGTAGAGAGATTCTTGGAAAAGTAAGGCAAGGAATCTGAAATATATTTGCTCTATTTTTTAAGGTTGAGGCGTAACTGGTATTTTTTTATGGTATTTGTTAAGCACTTACTATGTGCCAGGCACTGTACTAAGCAGTGGGGTAGATACAAGTTAATCAGTTAGTCAGTCCCTTATCCCGCATAGGGCCTACAGTCCTAATCCCCATTTTACAGATGAGGTAACTGAAGCACCAAGAAGTTAAGTGACTTGCCTAAGGTCACACAGCAGGCAAGTGGCAGAGCCAAGATTAGAACCTAGGTCCTCTGACACCCAGGCCTGTGCTCTATTTATGTTTACAAAGGGGAAAAAATATAAAGGCAGAAATGAGCTAGCAGTAGTATTTTTGCATCGATTATTAAAATATTTAGTAAACAAAGCCAAGGAAAATCAAATAATAGTGATTGAGTATCCTGAGATTAGAAATGTTTAGTAGTGGAACAGGGTACTACTGAGGTCATATAATCTCCATTTTTGAAAATCTTTAAGAAAACACTTGTGAGTAAGCATGGTGACTACCAACTCTGTTGTCTTGTATGCTCTTAGGTGCTTAGTACAGTACTCTGCATACTGTGAGTAATAATAATAATGGCATTTGTTAAGCGCTTACTATGTGCAAAGCACTGTTGTAAACACTGTGGGGGATACAAGGTGATCAGGTTGTCCCATGTGGGGCTCACAGTCTTAATCCCCCTTTTACAGATGAGGGAACTGAGGCTCAGAGAAGTTAAGTGACTTGCCCAAGGTCACACAGCAGACACGTGGCAGAGCCGGGATTAGAACCCATGACCTCTGGCTCCCAAGCCCGTGCTCTTTCCACTGAGCCACGCTGCTTCTAAATACCATTGATTGATTTATGTGAGAAAGGTTCTATGCTGAACACTGTATAAATCCATTCAAGACATGGTCCTTGTTCTCTAGGAATGCAGGTTCTACACAAGAAATTTAACATATTATGATTTTAATTGTACAAAAGTAAGGAAATTCACCACCGACTTCTTGCTCTCCTCCTCCTTCAGGCCTGGAACTCCCCTTATCTTCATATTTGAAGCTATGCCCACAGTAAGCACTCAATAAATAAGACTGAATGAATATCTGGCAGTCCATCATCTTGCCCATGTTCAAATCCACTCTAAAAATCACATCTTCTCAAAGAGGCCTTCCCAGATTAAGCCCTTCATTTCCCCCATATGTCCTCCCTGTGTGTCTGCTATGCCCTTGGCTTAAGCATTTTGCTACTCACCTTAGCCCCACAGCTAAGGAACTAAGGGTCATTTATTTTAATTCCCCCCTTCTAGACTGTGAGCCCATTGTGGGCAGGAATTGTCTCTGTTGTTGAATTGTACTTTCCAAGTGCTTAGTACAGTGCTCTGCACACAGTAAGCACTCAATAAATATGATTGAATGAATGAATGAATTTTCATGAGTGTCCCCCGCTGCAGACTGTAAGATTATAAGGACAGGGATGGTGTCTACCAACTCAGTCATGCACTTTTCCTAATGCTTAGTACAGTACTCTGTACATGGTAAGTTCTCAACAATTACCAGATCACTGATTGATTGATAAACAGAGAAGCAGCGCGGCTCAGTGGAAAGAGCATAGGCGTGGGAGTCAGAGGTCATGGGTTCAAATCCTGGCTCTGCCAGTTGTCAGCTGTGTGACTTTGGGCAAGTCACTTAACTTCTCTGTGCCTCAGTTACCTCATCTGTAAAATGGGGATGAAGACTGTGAGCCCCACGTGGGACAATTTGATCACCTTGTATCCTCTCCAGCATTTAGAACAGTGCTTTGCTCAAAGTAAGTGCTTAACAAATGCCATCATTATTATTATTCTCACAAATACCAGATCACTGATTGATTGATAAACAGTTCCTTTGTGACCCCAACTAGATTATAGCGCATGTATTTCAGCAGAAAAATCCATGAATCCTTCAACATTTGACCTGGGGAAATGGACAGTAAATAATATTCATCAGTAGCCACTTGAACAATGTGAACCAAAAACAGATTTGTGCATTTTTGGATAGAATTTCCATTCAGAGAGGGACTGTCTAGAGACAGGAAGTGTTATAAGATCCAGAATTGTATTTTCCAAGCATTTAGTCCAGTGCTCTGCACACAGTGAGAGCTCAATAAATATGATTGAATGAATGAATGAATTAATTAATCCAGAACAGGGAACAGACCAATTGACGATTTGAGATTCTCTTGTGTTCTGCTAAATTACAAAAACAAACAAGTTATTTGAGTGTATGTCATGAAGACACATTATATAAATTATGATTAGAGTAATTAAACATCTATAATTCTAATTATCATATTTACATATGCACATATAGCAATCAATCAATCAATCATATTTATTGAGTGCTTACTGTGTGCAGAGCACTGCACTAAGCGCTTGGGAAGTACAAGTTGGCAACATATAGAGACAGTCCCTACGCAACAGTGGGCTCACAGTCTAGAATGGGTATGCTTCTATGTATACACATACACACAACTCACAAAACTCATAAAAAAAGTCCAATCCACATCCACTTTCAAGACGTCTCTATCTCCCTCAAAGTGAATCTGAATCCCACAAGGGAAGAGAAAAGAAGGATCCCCTGGACCTTTGGAATGAACTCCAAGATGGTATAGGCTGCTAGGATGATTTCTCTGAGGCATTAATGTACAAACCTTAGTCCAAGTCCTTTAAGAGAACTTTTGGACCTACCAGTTAACTGCAGATGCAGTTATATTGTTTAAATACCATCCAGTTTGGATCCAGGATCTCTCATGCAGGACTGGCCCTTTAAAGTAATACATCCTTTACGTTGAGGCCTTCTAGACTGTGAGCCCACTGTTGGGTAGGGACTGTCTCTATAATGTTGCCAACTTGTACTTCCCAAGCACTTAGTACAGTGCTTTGCACACAGTAAGCGCTCAATAAATACGATTGATTGATTGATTGTGTGAGGCAGGCCCTGAATTCTGGAGTTAAGCTGGATCCAGAACCAGATTGAGAAGGGATGGGGCTGCCCATAAAGTTGATAACACCACCATGGTAACTGTCCCGGAAGCCTGTCGTTTCGATGTCATCTTGGACTCCTCACTGTCTTTCAACTCTCACACAACTCATAAAACATACACACAACTCATAAAGCCAACCTGACATTGGCAAGTGCTTAGTACACTGCTCCGCACACTGGTTGTACATATTTATTACTCTATTTATTTATTTATTTATTTTACTTGTACATTTCTATCCTACTTATTTTATTTTGTTGGTATGTTTGGTTCTGTTCTCTGTCTCCCCCTTTTAGACTGTGAGCCCACTGTTGGGTAGGGACTGTCTCTATGTGATGCCAATTTGTACTTCCCAAGTGCTTAGTACAGTGCTCTGCACATAGTAAGCGCTCAATAAATACGATTGATTGATTGATTGATTGCACGTGTGCTGTATTCATTTTGCACTTTTAAAAGCGAGCTCGGACAATAGCTTTAAACCATTTTCACTATCTGTCTTTTCTTGGCAAATTTGGGAGAGCTCAATGAATACAAATAAACGAATGAATCCCGTTTCTGGTTCAGGGAATCTGTAGTCAGATATTCTCATACCTTAATACTAAATTCCCTCTCAGGGTCGCATCTGGAGAGTTTCCAGTCCTCTACCAGTCTCGGCTATGGGAGGGAGAGTCAAGCAGAGGCCTACCCATTCCATTCCTAGCTTGTGCAGTGGCCAGAGAGCGGAAGGTAATCTGCTACAAGTCAAAACTCACCCGTGCTGGGCAGCAGCGGCGTAGCAGAGAGTCGAGGGAGGAGACTCGAGTTAACTGCGCAGAAGGTGGCAGTGGTAAACCACTTCCAGATATTTACCAAGAAAACTCTGGATACACTACCAGTACAATGGCAGAAGGAGAACGGGGCATTCTAGGAGAGATGTGTCTGTGGTGTCACTATGGGTCGGAAACAACTCAACGGTATAAGACAAGACAATACAAAATAGGTGTGAAATTTGTTCTTCCCAGCTATTAGATTGTAAAACTGCCTGACTTTATGCTTCTCCAAGGTAAGTAAACTAGCTCCATCTCCTGAAAAGAACATGATAGCACTTTTCAGCGCTTAGTACAGCACTCAGCACACCAAAAGTGCTCAAAAAATACCATTGATGGTGATGATTCATGAACCCCCTCCCAACCCCCAATCTGCTGAGCGTTCACCTACCTTGATCTTAGCAGAGTTCTTGGCATATAGTAAGAGTTTAACAAATGTCATTGATGATGACAGTTCACAGAAGCCCAAAGGTGTGTGTCACATGACTGTCAGGATGAGGTCAGGTGACAGAAGGAGCAGAATTCCTTGCAGTGAGTTAGCGAGGGTGAACACTATCCTATTTTTCATTCATTAATTCAATCGTGCTTATTGAGCCTTTACTGTGTGCAAAGCACTGCACTAAATACTTGGGAAGTACGAATTGGCAACATATAGAGATGATTCCTACCCAACAATGGGCTCACAGTCTAGAAGATGGGCTCACAGTCTAGACTAAAGCTACTTGACTTGGGCCTCATCCCATCTCAGGTTATCAATGCGGGGCCGAAGGTCATAGTCTAACACCATATGTTGTTTGGGGAAGACAGAAGTGGCTTAATTTCTTTAGGAAAACAATAAAGCATCCACTTCAATCAGTCAATCAATCAATCATATAGTAAGCGCTCAATAAATACGATTGATGATGATTAAGCGCTTACTGTGTGTAGAGCACTGTACTAAGTGCTTGGGAAGTACAAGTTGGCAACATATAGATACAGTCCCTACCCAACAGTGGGCTCACAGTCTAGAAGGGGGAGACAGAGAACAAAACCAAACATATTAACAAAATAAAATAGAATAGAATACAAGTAAAATAAATAGAGTAATAAATATGTACAAACATATATACATATATACAGGTGCTGTGGGGAAGGGAAGGAGGTAAGACAGGCAGGATGGAGAGGGGGGCGAGGGGGAGAGGAAGGAGGGGGCTCAGTCTGGGAAGGCCTCCTGGAGGAGGTGAGCTCTCAGTAGGGCCTTGAAGGGAGGAAGAGAGCTAGCTTGGCGGATGGGCAGAGGGAGGGCATTCCAGGCCAGGGGGATGATGTAGGCCAGGGGTCGACGGCGGGACAGGCGAGAACGAGAAGCATACCATTGGGGATATGAAAGGGAATGTGTTATGAATTTCTTATAAGGATTCAACTAGGGATGGAGTTCTGTAGTGCCCTTAACTTATTGCATTGAAAAGCAAACATTATTTTGCCTTCCATATTTTACAGGGAAGCTAGAGTATTATTTTCTCCATTTCCAAAGAGCACATACAGTTAAAGCTGAACTTGAACTGTAATGAGATAGCTCTATTTCTAGACTAAAAAAGTAATTAAGACCTCTGGGGAGGTTAAGGAATCTCCCTACCTGAGAGAGAGAGAGAGAGAGAGAGAGAGAGAGAGAGAGAGAAAGAGAGAGAGACTGTCCTGGGTGATTTAGGCATTAACAACAATAATAATAATAATAATAATAATAATAACAATAATAAATGGGGTATTTATTAAGTGCTTATTATATTCCAGGCACTGTAATAAGCACTGGGATGGATACAGGCAAATTGAGCTGGGTATGGTCCCTGTCCCACATGGGACTCACAGTCTTAATCCCCATATGACAGATGAGGGAACTGAGGCACAGAGAAGTGAGTTGCCCAAGGCCACAGAGCAAACAAGAGGTGGAGCGGAATTAGAACCCATGACCTTACAACTCCCAGGCTCGTGCTCTATCCATTATGCCATGCTGCTTTCCAGAAACTTCCCCAGAAGTAGTGATCTGTATCAGATGACTTCTTGAGTAACTTCCAGCTCTATGCTATAGTATTTAAATAACTTTCAATAGATATTCAGCTAGACGATTGTACAAATGCACCCATTTGCATTTGGCAAATTCATTCATTCATTCATTCAATCGTATTTATTGAGCGCTTACTGCGTGCAGAGCACTGTACTATGCGCTTGGGAAGTACAAGTTGGCAACATATAGAGACGGTCCCTTCCCAACAACAGGCTCACAGTCTTTCACGGAGCAGCAAATCACTTTATTTCTCTGCACCTCAGTTTTCTCATCTGTAAAATGAGGATTCAATGTCTGCTCTCCCATCTACTTAAACTGTGATTCCATGTGGGATAAAGACTATGTCTGACCTGATTATTGACCCCAGCACTTAGTACAGTGCATGACACATATTAAGTGCTTAACAAATACCACATTTTTATTATCAGCTGTCTAATAAATGCTCAGTGCCACTTTACCTTTCTCTTCCTTCTCTACCTTAGAACCTATGTGTTCCTTATCCTGACAGCTTTGCTGACTTTTCTTAGTTTCATGAGTTTATATTGGTGTTGGGGCATATTATACCAGCTTAACAAATCTCACAAAAATCACAGTTAATTAACCTGTTCCATGATCTGGAATTGAATTAAAGTTTTTATAAAGATTTTGAATGACCATCAGTAGTCTGTTATTTAATTTCCTTTTCCATCCTTATCATTCAATCATATTTACTGAATGCATGTTGGGTGCAGAGCACTGTACTATTTGGTAGACACATTCCCTGACCACAATGAGATTACAGTCTAGAGGGGGAGGCAGACATTAATATAAATAAATAAATTACAGATATGTGCATATGTGCTGTGGGGCTGAGAGTGGGGTGGATAAAGGGGGCAAACCCAAGTGTGAGGCTGACACAGAAGGAAGTAGGAGAAGAGGAAATGAGGGCTTAGATGGGGAAGGCCTCTGGAGGCCAATCAATTAATAATATTTACTGAGCACTTTCTCCATGCAGAGCAATATACAAACCACTTGAAAGAGTACAGCAGTTATTAAAGACATGAACCCTGCCTTCCACGAGTTTACGATCCAGTGTGGGACAACAGACATTAAAATAAATTATAGCAAGGAAAGCAACAATTAAAGACGGGTAGTGCTATGATTGGCCAACGAGATAGGAGGAAGCAGGGCAGTGTGAATATCCAAGTGTTTAAGTAACATAGACATGCTGAAGTGGAAGACAAGGACAGGAATTGAGAGCCGGGAGAGGAGAGATTAATCTCTCTGTCCTCTCTGCGCTTCAGAAATTTGATATTTTTCGATTTTGGTCAGCTCCAGTTTCCAGCCATCTAGTTGCCTCCAGTTTCCAGCCATCCAGCCAAGGTTTTGAGTCACTCTGGGAGCACAAAGCTTCCTCCTCCACAGAAAGAATCTCTCAGGGAGAACAGTCCCCCAAGAGCATACTGGATCAAAACGACCCAAAGCAGGGAGATTTCCTTTCATTTCGGTTTTCAGCGTTCTCATTAAAAGATAAGATTTCCAACTTATCATGGCCTTAGAAAAGTGTTCCATATCTGCCACATCACAACTATATCATGCAGAATTTAAAATAGGTGCTAATTAACAAGGTCGTATCCAACTTTCATTGTTAAAAGATAGATGTGCCATGATGAAGCACATCTAGAGAATCGTCTTACGCAAAAGCGAAACCAAGTCGTTGTTCAAAATTACCAATTCATAGATAGCTGATCCGCTAAATAGTCTTTTTTTTGCCCAAATCACATATTCATTATCCAAATTTCCTGTCCCAAATGTGATAATATAGTGTGATAGAACATGCCCCAACAAGACCCAAATTGACTTTTTGCGCCCAGATGCTACACAGACAGTGCGGATTGTAAAGCAAATATCTCACTCTATTATCTGTTGTCTCTGAACCAACAGATTACATGGTTCACTGACGAACTGAATAACTTTAAGATGGTTTGCTCATGTCTATTTACACATATTCCACAGAAATATATTAACAACTGAAGAACAGCTGTAAAGATTATATATATTTATAGAGAGAGAGATGAAGAGAGAAAGAGAAGGGGAGAAAAAGAATGTATGCCCCTACAGATCCCACAAAAATTTTGCATGGCAGAGCCAATAAGAAAAAGAAACACACATGCCCGTTTCTAAGTGCACACAGTTTTGAAGCATCAATTCAGTGATTTAAAGAAGCAAAGAAGGGAATTCTTGGCACCATATAGAAAGTTCAGTTACATCAGTAATTTAGACTGTGAGCCCACTGTTGGGTAGGGACTGTCCCTATGTGTTGCCAACTTGTACTTCCCAAGTGCTTAGTACAGTGCTCTGCACACAGTAAGTGTTCAATAAATACGATTGCTCAGTAATTATAGTCACATAGCAGACAAGTGCAGGAGTCTGGATTAGAATCCAGGTCTTTCAGACTCGCCGGCCTGTGCTCTATCCACTAGGCCACGTTGTTTCTCTATGATAGGTTTGTATATTTTTTACTTGTTACAATACATGTGGTGGGTCACATTGGCAAGAGGAACTGAGACATATGTAGGAACAGCAATCCTGGATGTGAAGAGATTAAAAAATAATAAAACAAGAGAAAAGACTTCCACCTAAGGCAGAAAGGAGAATGCAAGTCAGATAACAAATGCAAAGGAAAGATATTTATCCCCATACTACCCCAGGGTCTGTGTCACATCAACTCCTTGCTACCCTGATGTCAACTTGGTATCTGGGGGCTAAATGGGAGATTAGAACTGCCCCAGCAGAGGGAGCGGAGGTAGGTTATTTGTGATCCAGGAACAGAAAAGGCCCTACTGAGAGCTCACCTACTCCAGGAGGCCTTCCCAGACTGAGTCCCTTCCTTCCTCTCCCTCTCGTCCCCCCTCCACCCCCCATCTTACCTCCTTCCCTTCCCCACAGCACCTGTATATATGTATATATGTTTGTACATATTTGTTACTCTATTTATTTATTTATTTATTTTACTTGTACATATCTATTCTATTTATTTTATTTTGTTAGTATGTTTGGTTTTGTTCTCTGTCTCCCCCTTTTAGACTGTGAGCCCACTGTTGGGTAGGGACTGTCTCTATATGTTGCCAACTTGTACTTCCCAAGCGCTTAGTACAGTACTCTGCACACAGTAAGCGCTCAATAAATACGATTGATGATGATGATGATGAGAAAAGATGCATGGCCTAGTGGAGAGTCACTGGGACTCAGAGGATCTGGGTTTTAATCCCACTCTGCCAACTGCTTGCTGTGTGACCTTGGGCAAGTCACCTAACTTCTCTGTGTCTCAGTTCTCCTGTTCTCTCTCCTACTTAGACGTGAGCCCCATGCAGGACAGAGACCGTGTCCAACCTAATTAACTTTTATCAACCCCAGTGCTTAGGACACTCTTTGACGCATAGTAGGCACTTAACAAATACCATTAAAAAAAAATAAAGAAACCTGGAGAGAGCTCAGCAGTCACTGTGGAGGAGGAACTCACCATGTATGATAATTTAGAGTATAAATTGTTAGGTCGGGCTTCTCTGTTCTCTCTGCTTGTAATCCATCTTGGAGCACACCCAATTTTCCTGAATGCATAATTTGCGTTCTTGCCAAAGTTCATGTTTAAAGAAATTTACACTGGATTTAAATTTTCTTAAATTAAGGAAATTTAAGGAAAATTTGTGCTGGAATATTCATCCTCTGAGACAGTGTCCATGTGCACAACCCTTTCTTCAAAAACCATGACACTGTATCTATAACAGAGTCACTTTGTCAGAAGAATGTTCTCTATCAATTAAACATCAATCGAGCACTTTGTGTAGAACACTGTAATAATAATAATAATAATAATTATAGCATTTGTTAAGTGCTTACTATGTGCCAAGCACTGTTCTAAGTGCTGGGGTAGACACAAGGTAATCAGTTTGTCCCACGTGGGGTTCACAGCCTTAACCCCCATTTTACAGATGAGGTAACTGAGGCACAGAGAAGTTAAGTGGCTTTCCCAAGGTCACACAGCAGACAAGTGGCAGAGCTGGGATTAGAACCCGCATCCTCTGACTCCCAAGCCCAAGCTCTTTCCACTAAACCATGCTGCTATATTTCTTATGGGATTGGGGAAAAACTAATGAACTTCGCTAATCCCCTAATAATGTTCTAGTGAAATAAGATGTGAAAATACTCTTTGAGGCAGAACTAAGTATATGTGGGTTGGATACTTTTCCCCACTCTGTTTGCATTCAGTATAAAGCCATGAAAATGACTAGGAAGCCCCCAAACTGCAAATTAATTGTGGGCAGGGAAGATGTCTATCAACTCTGTGGTATCGTAATGAGAAGCAGTATGGTCTAGTGGATAGAACACATGCATGGGAGTCAGAAGAGCATTCATTCATTTCATTCAATTCAATCGTATTTATTGAGCACTTACCGTTTGCAGAGCACTGTACTAAGCACTTGGAAAGTACAAATGGTAGCTTCAAAACAAACAAAATAAAACCTTCCTCCATACAAACAAGAAATACTGGAATTTGTAACCAAAGGGGGTTGAGAGGCAGAAAATACCTGTAGGTTCTGTCCACAGTGGTTACTTGGGGAACTGGTATGTTGCCAACTTTTACTTCCCAAGCGCTTAGTACAGTGCTCTGCACACAGTAAGCGCTCAATAAATATGATTGATTGATTGATTGATTGGTAAAGATGTAGAAAAGAAAGATAGGAATATTAGATAGCCCTAAGCATTAGGTTGGATGGCCAGGAGGGAATCCAATACACTGTTCCTTCAAGACTCTGGCTGCCATTGCTACACATGCAAGAGTGGATGAACCATTGGTATGACCAGTAATGCCATTTCTTGTGTTCTAATGAAGATGGAATTTCCTATCATTTCTATGTTTCGGTTTCCCCAGCTCTAAATTAGAGAGCTATTATACATCACAAACAAGTTGTGACAACTAAGAGAAGTATACGAACAACTTCAGGAAGACATGAAAGGAATATGGAAAAAATTATTTTCTTTTCTAGCACACATACATTTCAATAGCATTTTGAAAGTTACTATACTTACTGTAAACTATTTTAATATTCAACCATGGCATAGGTAGTTCCATTAATAACCTTGTTATGGCTAGTTCAAATATTACAGTTTTCCCACAACCAGTTGGAGCAGAAATCACAAAGTTCCTGTCAGAGTAAAGAACATCATCCAGGGCATGAGTTGTAATCGTGACTCAGTGGAAAGAGCACGGGCTTTGGAGTCAGAGGTCATGGGTTCAAATCCCGGCTCTGCCAACTGTGAGCTGTATGACTTTGGGCAAGTCACTTAACTTCTCTGTGCCTCAGTTACCTCATCTGTAAAATGGGGATTAAAACTGTGAGCCCCCCGTGGGACAATCTGATCACCTTGTAACCTCCCCAGTGCTTCGAACAGTGCTTTGCACATAGTAAGCGCTTAACAAATACCATTATTATTATCCCCCTTCTAGACTGTGAGCCCTCCGTTGGGTAGGGACCATCCCTATAAGTTGCCAACCTGTACTTCCCAAGCGCTTAGCTTACTGAGCACACAGTAAGTGCTCAATAAATATGATTGAATGAATGAATGAATAATCCCAGCTCTGTCACTTGTTTGCTGTGTGACCTTGAGCAAGTCACTTCACTTCTCTGTGCCTCTGTTCCCTCATCTGTGAAATGGAGATTAAGACTGTATAATTTTATATATATGCATATATATGTTTTTATATCTATAATTCTAGTTGCTTATAATGATGCTACTGATGCCTGTTTACTTGTTTTATATCTGTCTCCCCCATTCTAGACTGTGAGCCCGTTGTGGGCAGGGATTGTCTCCATCTCTTGCTGAACTGTATTTCCCAAGCTCTTAGTGCAATGCTCTGAACACAGTAAGTGCTCAATAAATATGATTGAATGAATGAATGAATGACTATGAGCCCTATGAGGGACAGGGACTGTGTCCAATCTGATTAACTTGTATCTACCGCAGTGCTTAGAACAGTGCCTAGCACATAATGAGCACTTAAATACCATTATTATTATTATTATTATCATAGTCTCTCAAGGCTTAGTACAGTGCTTTGCATACAGTAAGCACTCAATAAATACAGTTGATTGATTGATGGATGCCTCCTACACCAGAGGGACGACAACAGCCATGTCCATAAACTGACAGCATTACCACATAGGTAATGCTACATACTAAACTAAGGTGGGTGAAGTTGTTTAGGCCTCAGAAATAGAAACACCAGTGAGCCATAGACTTAAGAATCCTGATGAATGCTGAAAAAAGAGACAGTGGTGGGGATTGATAAAGTAAGATTAATAGGGGCAATTGATAGAGGGGAGTTAATAGAGGGGGGTTGATGGGGGTAATTGACAGAAGGAAACTGATAGAGGGGGACTGGTAGAAGGGGATTGATAGAGGGGGTTGATAGAGGGGGTTTATAGAGGGAAACCGACAAAGCGGAACTGATAGAGGGAGTTTGATTGAAGGGGGACTGATAGAGCGGAGTTGAAAGAGGAAGAGTGATAGAATGGGATTTATAGAAAGGGATTATAGAGGAGAATTGATAATAATAATAATGGCATTTTTAAGCGCTTACTATGTGCCAAGCACTGTTCTAGGTGCTGGGGTAGATACAAGGTAATCAAGTTGTCCCACATGGTGCTCACAGTCTTAATCCCCATTTTACAGATGAGGTAACTGAGGTACAGAGAAGTTAAGTGACTTGCCCAAAGTCACACAGTTGACAGGTGGCAGAGCTGGGATTAGAACACACAACCTCTGACTCCCAAGACCATGCTCTTTCCACTAAGCCACTGCTTCTCTGATAGAAGGGGACTGATAGAGGGAGATCGATAGAAAGGGACTGATATAGGGGAATTTATAGACGGGGACTGATAGAAGAGCATATTTCACTTCACTTCACTCTGCTACCCAGATTATCTTTCTACAGAAACATTCAGGGCATGTCACCCCCCCTCCTCAAAAATCTCCTGTGGTTGCTTAACAAGCTCTGTATAAAATAAAAACTCCTCACTATTAGCTTCAAAGCTCCCCATCCACTTGCCCCCTCCTACCTCACCTCCCTTCTCTCCTTCTCCAGCCCACCCCGCACCCTCCACTCCTCTGCTGCTAATCTCCTCACCGTACCTCGTTCTCGCCTGTCCCGCCATCGACCCCTGGCCCACATCATCCCCCGGGCCTGGAATGCCCTCCCTCTGCCCATCCGCCAAGCTAGCTCTCTTCCTCCCTTCAAGGCCCTACTGAGAGCTCACCTCCTCCAGGAGGCCTTCCCAGACTGAGCCCCTTCCTTCCTCTCCCCCTCGTCCCCCTCTCCATCCCCCCATCTTACCTCCTTCCCTTCCCCACAGCACCTGCATATATGTATATATGTTTGTATATTTATTATTTTATTATTTATTTACATATTTATTACTCTATTTATTTATTTATTTTACTTGTACATATCTATTCTATTTATTTTATTTTGTTAGTATGTTTGGTTTTGTTCTCTGTCTCCCCCTTTTAGACTGTGAGCCCACTGTTGGGTAGGGACTGTCTCTATATGTTGCCAACTTGTACTTCCCAAGAGCTTAGTACAGTGCTCTGCACACAGTAAGCGCTCAATAAATACAATTGATTGATTGATTGATTGATTCTGCATCACCTCAACTCACCCCCTTTGCTCTTCCCCCTGCCCCACAGAGCTTATATATATATGTTTATATCTATAATTCCATTTTTATTGATGCCTGTTCACTTGCTTTGATATATGACTCCTCCCACTTCTAGACTGTGAGCCCGGTGCGGGCAGGGATTGACTCTATTGTTGTATTGTACTAAGTGCTTAGTATAGTGCTCTGTACACAGTAAGCGCTCAATAAATACGATTGAATGAATGAAGAGAATTAATAGAGGGTGATGAATAGAAGGGGACTGATAGAAGGGAATTCATTCATTAATTCATTCATTCAATCATATTTACTGAGCGTTTACTGTGTACAGAGCACTGTACTAAGTGCTTGGGACTTAGCACCTGTATATATGTATAAACGTTTGTACATATTTATTACTCTATTTATTTATTTATTTATTTTACTTGTACATATCTATTCTATTTATTTTATTTTGTTAGTATGTTCGGTTTTGTTCTCTGTCTCCCCCTTTTAGACTGTGAGCCCACTGTTGGGTAGGGACTATCTCTATATGTTGCCAACTTGTACTTCCCAAGCGCTTAGTACAGTGCTCTGCACACAGTAAGCACTCAATAAATACAATTGATAGATTGATTGATTGAAGTACTCAATAAATATGACTGAAAGAATGAATATAGTCGAGATCACACATTTTTGATGACGGTATTTGTTAAGTGCTTACTCTGTACCAGGCACTGTACTGAGCACTGGAGAGGATACAAGCAAATTGAGTTGGACCCCTCCCTGTCCCATGAGGGACTAACGGTCTCAGTCCCCATTTTACAGATGATGTAACTGAGGCATAGAGGAAGAGAAGTGACTTGCCCAGGTCACACAGCAGACTAGTGATGGAGCCAGCAACAAATAGAGACAATCCCTGCCCACAGCGGGCTCACAGTCTAGAAGGGGAAGACAGATATCAAAACAAGTAAACAGGCATCAGTAGCATCATTATAAATAAGTATAATTATAGATATAAATAGGATGATAGAGTAATGATAATAATATGTAATAATTACACAGTCTTAATCCCCATTTTACAGATGAGGGAAGTCAGGCCACAGAAGTGAAGCTACTTGCCCAAGATCACACAGCAGACAAGTGGCAGAGTTGGTGTTAGAATCCACGACATGTCCAAGACTGAACTCCTTACCTTCCCTCCCAAACCCTGCCCTCTCCCTGACTTTCCCATGACTGTTGACGGCACTACCATCCTTTCTGTCTCACAAGCCTGCAACCTTGGTGACATCCTCGACTCCGCTCTCTCGTTCACCCCTCACATCCAATCCGTCACCAAAACCTGCTGGTCTCACCTCCACAACATCGCCAAATTCTGCCCTGTCCTCTCCATCCAAACTGCTACCCTGCTCGTTCAATCTCTCATCCTATCCCGTCTGGATTACTGCATCAGCCTCCTCTCCGATCTCCCATCCTTCTGTCTCTCCCCACTTCAATCCATACTTCACACCGCTGCCCCGATAGTCTTTGTGCAGAAACGCTCTGGGCACGTTACTCCCCTCCTCAAAAATCTCCAGTGGCTACCATTCAACCTACACATCAGGCAAAAACTCCTCACACTTGGCTTCAAGGCTGTCCATCACCTCACCCCCTCCTACCTCACCTTCCTTCTTTCCTTCTCCAGCCCAGCCCGCACCCTCCGCTCCTCTGCCGCTAACCTCCTCACCGTGCCTTGTTCTCGCCTGTCCCGCCGTCGATCCCTGGCCCACATCTTCCCCCTGGCCTGGAATGCCCTCCCTCTGCACATCTGCCTAGCTAGCTCTCTTCCTCCCTTCAAGGCCCTACTGAGAGCTCACCTCCTCCAGGAGGCCTTCCCAGACTGAGCCCCCTCCTTCCTCTCCCCCTCCCCATCCCCATTCTGCCCACCTTACCTCCTTCCCCTCCCCACAGCACCTGTATTTATGTATATGTTTGTACATATTTATTACTCTATTTATTTATTTATTTTACTTGTACATATTTATTCTATTTATTTTATTTTTTTAATATGTTTTGTTTTGTTGTCTGTCTCCCCATTCTAGACTGTGAGTCCACTGCTGGGTAGGGACCGTCTCTATATGTTGCCAGCTTGTACTTCCCAAGCGCTTAGTACAGTGCTCTGCACACAGTAAGCTCTCAATAAATACGATTGAATGAATGAATGACCTGCTTACTCCCAGGCCTGTGTTCTAACCCCTACACCATCCTCCTGCTGTAATAAAATCCTGCAGAGAACATCACAATCAAAAACGTCCTTTCCATAACGTGCCTCAGGGACTGGGGTACAATACCCCTTTTTCAAACCAAATCCAGCAAATCATGAATCAGCTGGGAAAAGATGCCGTGTTTCGCACCTCTAACTCCCCTTCGATATAAATCAATCATTTGTGTTTATTGAACACTTACCATGTGCAGAGCACTGTAGTACTACTAATAATAATGGTGGTATTTGTTAAGCTCTTACTATGTACAAAACACTGTTCTAAGCGCTGGGGGGGGATACAAGGTGATCAGGTTGTCCCACTTGGGACTCACAGTCTGAATCCCCATTTTAAAGATGAGGTAACTGAGGCACAGAGAAGTTAAGTGGCTTGCCCAAGGTCACAGAGCTGACAAGTGGCAGAGCCGGGATTCAAACCCATGACCTCTGACTCCCAAGCCTGCTCTCTTCCCACTGAGCCACGCTACTAAACACTTGGGAGAGTACAACAGAGTTGGTAGGCACAATACCTGCCCACGTAGCTCCCAAATCAATCAATCAATCAATCAATCAATCGTATTTATTGAGCGCTTCTGCGCTGATCAACAACCTGCCTCTCCCTAGCCATCCACACACAGCGTCAATAAAATAAAAGGCATTCTGTTGGGAAGACTGCGAGCAGATAAGTCCCCTTCTGTTCGGACCCAACCAGCCATGCCACCTAAAGGACATCTCAGCATCTTGGGGAATTTTTCAGATAACCAAATTTGTTAATACATTAAAAATCCCAGATTTATTTATGAGACTTATGAAAACCATGTAGAGGTCTTGGTGCTCTTCCCTGCCCTATTCATTCATTCATTAATTCATTCAATTGTATTTATTGAGCATTTACTGTGTGCAGAACACTGTACTGAGCACTTGGAAAGTAGAATTCAGCAACAAAGAGAGACAATCCCTGCCCACAACGGGCTCACAATCTAGAAGGGGAGAGACAGACATCAACATGAGTAAACAGGCATCAGTATCATCAATATAAATAAATAGAATTAGAGATATGTACATATAAACACAAGTGCTGTCGGGCAGGGAGGGGGGTAAAGCAAAGGGAGTGAATCAGCCAGAGGTGCGGGGGAGGAGGAGCTGAGAAAAAAAAATTTCCTACATGTGAGGCCTAGTAGAATGAGGAGGAGTGTGGCCTAGTGGATAGAGCATGGACCTGGAAGTGAAAGGACCCAGGAGTTGGAAAGACCTGGGTTCTAGTCAATCAATCAATCGTATTTATTGAGCGCTTACTGAGTGCAGAGCACTGTACTAAGCGCTTGGGAAGTACAAGTTGGCAACATATAGAGACGGTCCCACAGTCCCGGGCTCACAGTCCCGGCCCTGTCACATGCCTGCTGTGTGACCTTGGTCAAATCACTTCACTTCTCTGTGCCTCAGTTATCTGTAAAATGGGTATTAAGATTGTGAGCCCTATGTGGGACAAGGGCTGTATCCACCCCCAATTATCTTGTATAATAATAATAATGATAATGGTATTTTTAAGTGCTTACTATTGCCAAGCTCTGAACTAAGTAGGCTGGATACAAGCAAATTTACTTGAACACAGTTCCTGTCCCATGCGGGACTCACAGTCTCAATCCCCATTTTACAGATGAGGTAACTGAGGTACGGAGAAGTGAGGTGACTCGCCCAAGGTCACACAGCAGAAAAGTGGCGGAGTTGGAATTAGAACCCATGACCTTATACCCAGCCCAGTGCTCTACCCACTAGACCAGACAGCTTCTCAAGAAAGATGACCCTGGTGGGATTCAAACCCATACATTTTGAATGACAACCTCTTGGCTAGAAGTCCAATACACCATCCATGGCACCACAGAACTCTTGGTTCAGTGTCTGGAACATGGTAGACACTTAAATACCACAACATATATTCTCCCCTCTAGACTGTAAGCGTATTGTGGGCAGAGAATGTGCCTGTTTATTGTACTTTTGTACTCTCCCAAGCACTTAGTACAGTGTTCTACACACAGTTAAGCACTCAATAAATATGACTGAAAGAATGAATAGATATAGTAGAGATCACACACTTTTGATGATGGTATTTGTTAAGTGCTTACTCTGTGCCAGGCACCGTAACGAGCACTGTAGAGGATACAAGCAAATTGAGTTGGACCCCTCCCTGTCCCATGTGGAGCTAACGGTCTCAGTCCCCATTTTACAGATAATGTAACTGAGGCATAGAGGAAGAGAAGTGACTTGCCCAGGTCACACAGCAGACTAGTGATGGAGCCTGTATGCCTTGGTCCGGTGTTACACTGTGAGGATATAAGCAGGATCAGTAACACGAATGGCAGCGAATAGATGCAGCTAAAATGGAATCAGCCTTTAGTACAGCAGCGGGGCTCAGTGGAAAGAGCCCGGGCTTTGGAGTCAGGGGTCATGGGTTCAAATCCCAGCTCCGCCAATTGTCAGCTGTGTGACTTTGGGCAAGTCGTTTAACTTCTCTGTGCCTCAGTTACCTCAACTGTAAAATAGGGATTAAGACTGTGAGCCCCACGTGGGACAACCTGATCACCTTGTATCTACCCCAGCGTTTAGAACAGTGCTTGGCACAAAGTAATCACTTAACAAATACCATTATTATTATTATTATTATTATCTCAACTGTAAAACAGGGTTTGAGACCGTGAGCACTTTGTGGGATAGGGATGTGCCCAACTCGATTATCTTGTATCCACCCTAGGACTTAGAACAGTGTCTGGCACTTAGTAAGTGCTTAACAAATACTGCAATTCTTGTTATTGCTATTAAAGCTCCAACAGTTATCTCTCACAACTTCTCCTGCACCAAGTGAATGAGGTATAATTCTGTGGAACTCTGGCTAATAGAAGATACTGTTGCCAATTCTTTAGTGCGTCCTGATTGAAAATTCTGCTACATAACCCTCCTGAACTGTTTATCTTATGTACTTATTTAACTAACATTCTAACTGACAAGCCTCCTATTTCTGGGTTTTCTTTTCATACTTAATGTACGCCTGATCAGATGAAGCTCAGATAGTACCAACTTTGCATGTTTTTGATTTCATACATAAACCGAAGGGCAGAATTCCCATCCGTGTCTTCAGTCATTCAATTTTTTAGAACTTTGAACATCACTTCAAACCCTGCAAAAACACAACCCAAATACGGGCTTGCTTCTCTGTCTGTACAAATACGTTAAAGCAATAGATATGTCAAGTCGCAATGTCTCTTAGCCTAATTGAAGCTTTAACTATATGCTGAAAACAGAAGCAGTCAGTGCTAGCAAATTCTGCTTTATCAAAGAGTAGCGAGTCAGTCACAAAGGGGAGGGGGAGCTCAATTTATTGGAAAACAACCACTGAAACTCTCCTCCTCTGGGTGAAGTAGTTTGAGGTGTAGAATTAGAGAAAATGTATTATTTGTTGGTTTTCAAGTACAGGATGCAGAGAGGTCATTAGACAAGTGAAGAAGCAGCATGGTCTAGTGGATAGATCACAGACCTGGGAATCGGCAGGACCTGGGTTCTAATTCCTGCTCTACTGCCTGTATGTTGTGTGACCTTGAGAAAGTCACTGACTTCTGTGTGCCTCAGTTACCTCATCTGTAAAATGGAAATTGAGACTGTGAGCCCCATGTGGGACATGAACTGTGTCCAAACTTGTATCTACCCCGGCGCTTAGAAAGGTGCCTGGCCCATAGCGCTTAATAATAATAATAATAATAATAATAATAATAATAATAATAATAATGGCATTTGTTAAGCGCTTACTATGTGCCGAGCACTGTTCTAAGTGCTGGGGTAGATACAAGGTCATCAGGTGGTCCCAGGTGGGGCTCACAGTCTTCATCCCCATTTGACAGATGAGGGAACTGAGGCCCAGAGAAGTCAAGTGACTTGCCCAAAGTCACACAGCGGATAAATGGCAGAGTCATCATCAATCGTATTTATTGAGCGCTTACTATGTGCAGAGCACTGTACTAAGCGCTTGGGAAGTACAAATTGGCAACATATAGAGACAGTCCCTACCCAACAGTGGGCTCACAGTCTAAAAGGGGGAGACAGAGAACAAAACCAAACATACTAACAAAATAAAATAAATAGAATAGATATGTACAGATAAAATAAATAAATAAATAAATAGAGTAATAAATATGTACAAACATATATACATATATACGGGTGCTGTGGGGAAGGGAAGGAGGTAAGATGGGGGGATGGAGAGGGGGACGAGGGGGAGAGGAAGGAAGGGGCTCAGTCTGGGAAGGCCTCCTGGAGGAGGTGAGCTCTCAGCAGGGCCTTGAAGGGAGGAAGAGAGCTAGCTTGGCGGATGGGCAGAGGGAGGGCATTCCAGGCCCGGGGGATGACGTGGGCCGGGGGTCGATGGCGGGACAGGAGAGAGCGAGGTACGGTGAGGAGATTAGCGGCGGAGGAGCGGAGGGTGCGGGCTGGGCCGGAGAAGGAGAGAAGGGAGGTGAGGTAGGAGGGGGCGAGGTGATGGACAGCCTTGAAGCTCAGGGTGAGGAGTTTCTGCCTGTCAGGATTCTGACAGTTTCTGCCTGTCAGAATTAGAACCCATGACCTCTGACTCCCAAGCCCGGGCTCTTTCCACTGATCCATGCTGCTTCTCTCTTAACAAATACCAATTTGAAAAACAAAGAAAAAAATCACTAAATTTTAGAAGGCTCTGGGAATTCTGAAGAATCAGAATGATACTGCATGTAAAGGGTCACTTCTATTTCAGATTAACTGGAATTTCCTCCTACTCTCCCTTCTTCTCAGACTGGTGGTTGGATTTGGTATGGCTGATAATAATAACGATGGTATTTATTAAGTGCTTACTATGTGCCACTGTACTAAGCACTTACTGTACTAAGAGCTGGTGAATGCAAGCAAATTAGGTTGGACACAGTCCCTGTCCCACATGAGGCTCACAGCCTCAATCTCCATTTTATAGATGAGATAACTGAGGCACAGAGAAGTGAAGTGACTTGCCCAAGATCATCCAGCAGACAGGTGGCAGAGACGGGATTAGAACCCATGACCTTCTGACTCCCAGCCTGTAGAGAGAAGACAACGAACAAAGAAAATCCTAGTGATTTTTATAAGGTGCCTTGATATACTCAGATAGCTCCTCTCCACTCCACCATCTTCTTCTCCCTCCACCCCCACAGAAATCAATCAATCAATTCTATTTATTGAGCACTTACTGTGTGAGGAGCACTTTACTAAGGGAAAACTCCTTTGACGGAGCTCTACGTTGCATTCACTCTTCTGAATGCTTTTCCTCTTGCTGGCTTACTCTGGAAATTGTGTTGTGTGAAAAAATGATTTTTGCCATGATATTTCACCAAAAATAATTACACCCAAAGGCAAGTAGAACCATACACATTATCAGCGTGAGAAGTAGTTTGGCCTAGTGGATAGAGCATGGGTCTGAAGTCAGTGGACCTGGCTTCTAATCCAGCTCTGCTATGGGTCTGCTGTGTGACCTTGAGCAAAGTTACTTAACTTCTCTGAGCCTCAATTACCTCATCTGTAAAATGGGGATTAAATCCTATTTCCTCCTGTTTAGACTCTGAGCCTCATGGGGGTCATGGACTGTCCAGACTGACTAACTTGTACCTCTTATTATCCCCCTTCTAGACTGTGAGCCCACTGTTGGGTAGGGACCGTCTCTATATGTTGCCAACTTGTACTTCCCAAGCGCTTAGTACAGTGTTCTGCACACAGTCAGCGCTCAATAAATATGATTGAATGAATGAATGCTTGGCATTTACTAAGTGCTTGACAATTACCATAATTATTATGACTATCATTAATTATTATCAGCAAGGTCATTCATTTGATTGTATTTATTGAGCACTTACCGTGTGCAGAGCACTGTACTAAACACTTGGGAAGTACAAGTCGGCAACATATACAGTCCCTACCCAAGGAAAAGTCCAATTCATTCACCCCCACTGCAGGTAAAGAAAAGCAGCATGGCTCATGGAAAGAGCATGGGCTTGGGAATCAGAGGATGTGGGTTCTAATCCCCACTCCACCACTTGTCTGCTGTGTGACCTTGGGCAAGCCACTTAACTTCTCTGTGCCTCAGTTACCTCATCTGTAAAATGGGGATTAAGGCTGTGAGCTCCATGTGGGACAACCTGATTACCTTGTATCTACCCTAGTGCTTAGAACAGTGCTTGGCACATAGTAAGCATTTAACAAATACCATAATCATCATTATTATTATTACCAAAGTCAGTTTTCACCAGTTCATTACAAACAGGACCTCCAGTGGTGCCCAACTTCCGTGGTGATTTACCAACAACCAGGTTTCGTGGCTTATCCTTAACCACAATCATAAAGCCTGAAGGAGAATTCATAACTTTTAAAGCAACATAGCCTACTGGATAGATCACAGACCTAGGAGTCAACAGGATCTGGGTTCTAATGCCGGCTCAGCCACCTGGCTGCTGGGTGACAAGTTACTTAACTTCTCTGTGCCTCAGTTACCTCATCTGTAAAATCAGGATTAAGACTGTGAGCTCCAGGTGGGACAGGAACTGGGTCCGATCTGATTAGCTTGTATCTACCCCAGTGCTTAGAACAGTGCTTGACACATAGCAGTGTGTAATACTATTATTATTATAACCTGTAGTTGCAGAGTTCAGTCAACCGTTTACTCTTCCCTTCTTCAAAATCCTACTAAAACCATATCTCCTCCAAGAGGCCTTCCCTCGACTAGCCCATTCCCCCCCCATATTCTCCCTCCCCACTGCATCACTAAGATGCAGCTCATTATGGGCATCATCATCATCATCAATCATATTTATTGAGCGCTTACTGTGTGCAGAGCACACAGTAGCTGCAGGGCAGGGAACGTGTCTGCTAATTCTGTTGTATTGTACCCCCCAAGCTCTTAGTAGAGTGCTTTACACATAGTAAACACTCAATAAATACCATTGATTGATCGATTGATACAACCACCTACCCAACAAAACACCTCTATAATTCACATGTTCACCCATTTAATAAGCAAAGGACACAGTTAATAAGTGAAGAATCCAGTTCAATGAGCAAAGTAGTAATAGTAGTAGCATTTGTATTTAGTTCCTACTTGGTGCTGTGCATTATACTACACACTTGGGAACTACAGAATAATAAAGCAACACGTTCCCTGTTTATGAGAACGTTACAGTGGACATTAGAATGTACATTTGCTTGAGATTTTCAATCCTTTGGGTTATTTCAGAAACTATGTTGAAAATGGAAGTCATTTTGGAAAAATTCCAAACTAGCATCTAATTCTAAATAGTTGAAGTTGCCCTCTCAAATCAAATGACCCCTCCCCACAAAAATCCCATGAATTAAGCCAACTTTGGGCAGGGAAATGTGTCACGCAACTCTGTTCTGTTGTACTCTCCCAAATTCTTAGTACAGTGCTCTGCTCACAGTAAGCACTCAACAAATATGATTAATGAATTGCCTTCTGGATCCCATAATCTGGATGCCCCAATCAGTCTTTACTTGTAGTTACGAACTTACGGTCAGTTACAGCCTCATTCAGAATCCTTCAGCGGTTGTGTGAGCAGGGAACATGTCTACAGACCCTGTTATATTGCATTCTCCCAAGCGCTCGGCACAGCACGCAGCATACAATAAGTAGTCGATTGAGCACTGGCCTGGGAGCCAGAAGGACATGGGTTCTAATCCTGACTCTTCCACTTGTCTGCTACCTTGGGCCAGTCTACTTCACTTCTCTGAACCTCGGTTTCCCTCATCTGTAAACTAGGGATTAAGACTGTGAGGCTGATGCGGGGCAGGGACTGTGTCCAACCCGATTTGCTTGTATCCCTCCAACGTTCAATACGGTGCCTGTCACATAGTAAGTGCTTAACAAATACCACAATTATAATAATAATAATCAAAATGATTGATTCTAAGTGGTATCTAGTGGAATGAAAGAGTTAATGCTCTTTCCAGAGCTTCTAATTCATTGCCATGTAGTGATATAAACACAAGGAAGAATGGATCTCAGAATGTAGCCAATTTAAACTCAGTTCTACAGTGACCTGTTTTCACCAAAGAGCAATTGTGTTCACATTTTAAATGACATTCATCATATTTTGGGCCAGACTCACACCATCTGGATTTTTCTTCTAGTACAGTATGCCCAAGGAGATGAATGGAAAGAGACTCTGAATTCTGTATTCTGGACATTTAATTACAAGTTGATACTAATATTCATAATAATCATAATGATAATATTTGTTAAGTACTTACTAGATGCACTGTGCAAAGCTCCGAGGTATATACAAGATATTAGTACTGTGTACCCAAGGAGATGCATGGAAAGAGACTCTGAATTATGTACTCTGGATCTTTAATCACAAATTGATACTACTACTACTAATAATAATATTTGTTAAGTGCTTTCTATGTGCCAAGCACTGTGAGAGGCTCTAAGCTATATACAAGATCATTAGATCATAACCAGTCCTGTCCCACCTGGGGCTCACAGTCTATGAGAGATAGGGACTGTGAGCCCGCTGTTGGGTAGGGACCATCTCTATATGTTGCCAACTTGTACTTCCCAAGCGCTTAGTACAGTGCTCTGCATACAGTAACTGCTCAATAAATACAATAGAATGAATAGGGAAATCAGATAATATAGCCTCATTTTACAGATGAGAAGCTGAGGCACAGAGAAGTTAAATGGCTTGCCCAAGATGGTCCAGGGGGCAAGTGGCAGGCTGAGATTAAAACCCAGATCTTCCTACTCCCATTGCTATGCTGGACTCTTCCAAACTGAGCACATATAGTTATCACTGGGCACCTATTCTGGTCCTTGGCTCAAGAAGAGCAAGCAACATGCCCCTAAATAGAACTGCTCAGGCCATCCAAGCTGCTTCCGAGAAGGGATTCTTTCCCTTCTCCAACTCAGAGACCAAAATTGAGCTGTCTAAAGTACTGATTAATTTGCTGCATCTCATCCATCCCACCACTCACCTCTCGCCCATGTCCTTTCTCTGGCCTGGAACACCCTCCATCTTCATATTTGACAGACAATCACTCTCCCAACCTTCAGAGCCTTAGTGAAGGCACATCTCCTCTAAGAGGCCTTCCTTGACTAAGCCCTCATTTCGTCTTCTCTCACTCCCTTCTGCATCACCCTGATTTGCTCCCTTTTTCTTCACACCTCCACCACCACCTCAGCCCTACAGCACTTATGTACCTATCTGTAATTTCTGCTTATATACTAACGTTTGTCTCCCCATTAGACTGTAAGCTCATTGTGGGCAGAGAATGTGTCTACCAACTCTGTTTTATTGTTGTATTGTACTGTCCCAAGTGTTTACACAGCATGGCTTAATGGAAAGAGCATGGGCTTGGGAATCAGAAGTCGTGGGTTTCTAATCACGACTTCACCACTTGTCAGCTGGGTGACTTTGGGCAAGTCAGTTAACTTCCCTGTGCCCCAGTTACCTCATCAGCAAAATGGGAATTAAGACTGTGAGCCCCATGTGGGACAACCTAATTACTTTGTATCTAGCTCCGTGCTTAGAACAGTGTTTGGCACATAGTAAGCACCTAATAAATACCATCATTATTATACCAGATTAGCTTGTATCTATTCCAGCACTTAGCACAGTGTCTGGTACATAGGAAGCACTTAAAAAATTCCATTTTAAAAAAAACAACCTAGAGGAATATGTCATGCCTTAGAATTATTAGATCCTTTACATTAGTTTGAAATGGTCATTTCCTGGAGAGTTTGTGGAGGGGGAAAGATACACAGGTGTACACACAGAGCAATGAAATCAATCAGTCAATGGTATTTAGATTGTGAGCCCCCTCAGGTACAGGGACTGTGACTAATTCTTACCCATGTATTCTCTCCCATCACTTAGTACCATCTTCTGTGTCCAGTAAGTATTTAATGATGCTACTAGTATTTAATAAATCCCTACTATTACCATTCTTTATTAAGTCCCTGCAGTATGCAGAGCTCTGTACTGCTCACATGGGAAGTATAATATAATAGAGTTGGTAGATGTGATCCATACCTACAAGGAGCTTAGAGTCTACAGAGTTGAGAGGCTAGTATTTTTTTCATTCTTAGTGCAAATTTGCATTTTGTGGGGTCCTCTCCAAAATATCCCCCCCAAAATTCCACAGCTGGAAGGAGGCAACTCCTGGAAAAATCATTCCCCTATATTCCAAGCCTTTCCCAAGAAAGCAAAATCCTTCTCCAGAACCGAAAAAGTTCACCAAGAGGTCATCAACAGAAATGCCTGCCCTTTGCCAACACCAATAGCCAGTTGAGGTTCTCTGCCATCTTTTCTCTCTGATACAGTTTTCTCTCCTTAGATAAGGTCAAGAGTTTGAAACCTTCTGTCATTTCTCAGGTAAAATTCAGCAAATTCTAGGACAGGAATTTTCTTTTTGGGTTTAGCAATCATCTCTTTCCATAACCACTTTTGTATCTTGGTACTATGACCCATTTGCATGGCAATGAATGTGCAGCAAGATGCATCCAAATATGACTATAAATCTCCAGTGGGGGGAAACCGCTTTGCATTCTAACAACTCTCATCAGCTTTCAAACCATTATGTAAATTTAGGAGCATGAAAGCAACTACGATAGCTATTTGGGCCTAATAAAAATGTTCAAGACTTTTAGATTTCACTGCTTTTCAGCCACAACTGTTTGGTCTAAAATCAGCATAAATTCCTGGCCAGCTGTATTTTTCCTATAAGACACACTCGAACAATGTGAGCTAATGTAATTGACATAACAAAACATGATAGCTGCAACACAAAGGGGAACACGCTTACCGTGTTTTGTATCGTATCTGACAACAACCGAGATAGAGTGCACATTTGAGTCAATATTTTGTGTCATTTGGCAGCAGAGCAGACAATAAGGTGTCCACTGTATTTCAGATGGGTATACACTACAGTTCACTGATGAGAGAAATTAATTTTAGGTGGTTCTCAGTTGTCTGCCTGCATTAGGTTGGGGCAGATTCACCAACAGAGTCAAGGAACTTTTTCCTCGTGACGGATGGTGAGCCCTTTCACCAAACAATTTAAGAATATTCTCAGAATAAAATGACTTTGTCACCGTGTCATCCTCACCGTATTTAATCCAGCAACTCTCATTCTCATTCAGCGGAGCCTTTCTTAAAGGAACATCACAACCATGCTAACTTGCACATCAAGCTGGTGCTGCAGGAGAAAAAGAAAACCCAAAGGAAAGATGTCCAGGTTCCCTGTGAGAATAATAATAGTAATTATGGTACTTAATAATAATAATAATGATGGCATTTGTTAAGCACTTACTATGTGTGAAGCACTGTTCAAAGTGCTGTGGGGGTATACATGGTGACCAGGTTGTCCCACGTGGGGCTCACAGTCTTAATCCCCATTTTACAGATGAGGTAACTGAGGCTCAGAGAAGTTAAATGACTTGCCCATAGTCACACAGCAGACATGTGGCGGAGTCAGGATTAGAACCCATGACCTCTGACTCCTAAGCCCGTGCTCTTTCCACTGAGCCACTCTGCTTCTCTGCTACTTGTTGAGTGTTCACAATTGTGCCAAGCACTGTTCAAAGCACTGGGGTAGATACAAGTCAATCAGGTTAGACACTGACCCTGGGCCACATGAGGCTACAGGGAAGTAGGAGGGAGTAGGATTAATCCCCATTTTACAGATAGGTAACTGAGGCACAGAGAAGTTAAGTGATTTGCCCAAGGTCACAGAGCAGACAGGTTAAGGAGTCAGAATTAGAACCCACATCCTTCTGATTCCCAGGCCTTTGAACTAGGCCACACTGCTTCTCTATGGAGTCATTAGTTTAGTATGTACTCCAAAAGGGCAGAAAGATAATAATAATAATAATGATATTTATTAAGCACTTACTATGTGCAAAGTACTGTTCTAAGTGCTGGGGAGGTTACAAGGTGATCATGTTGTCCCACAGTGGGCTCACAGTCTTAATCCCCATTTTACAGAAGATGATTTCTCCATTTTAAACATTTATTTGTGTTGTGTTCTGCAAGTTATTTGGTTTTGAACAAACTTACAATTATTGCTGCAGTGTAAGTCTGATTTCCTTAGAAGGCCGTATTGGTGAAGACCTGGATTCTCATCTCTTCTCATGAAGATTGTAAAATGATGTGTGCAAATAAGTGTTTATGTGGATTGCATTTGTGTGTGTGTGTTAATTTACATATATATACAGATGTATATACACCAATATAAAGATGTGTAAGTGTGGAGCTGGAATCTAGCAATATCATCTTCATCATCAGTGGTATTTATTGAATGCCGGCTGTGTGCAGAACACTGTACTAAGAGTTTGGGAGAGTTCAATAGCTCAGAATTGTTAAATATGTTCCCTGCCCACAACAAGCTTACAGTCTAGAGAGGGAGACAGACATTAATATAAATATTTTACAATATAAAATGTACAGATATGTACATAAGTGCTGAGAAACTGAGGTTGAGGGTAATGTCAAATGCCCAGAGGTCATATCCAAATGCATAAATGATGCAGAAAAGAGAGGAAGCCAGGGGAAAAAACAGGTAAGGCCTCTTGGAGGAGATGTTACCTTAGTGAGGCTATATTCAGTGGTATTTACTGAGAGCTTATTGTGTGAAAACCCTAAACGAAAGGTATGTATAGACAATCCCTGCCCTCAAGGAGCTTACAGAAAGGCAGACATTAGGAGACTCAGTATAGCTTAGTATATACGGGCCTAGGAGTCAGAAGGACCTGGGTTCTAATTCTGACTCTGGCACGTGGGTGCTGTGTGACCTTGGGGAAGTCACTTCACTTCTCTGGGTCTCAGTTACCTCATCTGTAAAATGGGAATTAAGAGTGTGAACCCCATGTGGGATTGGGACTGTGCCCAACCTGATTAACTTGCATCTACTGCAGTGCTTAGCATAGTGCTTGGTACATAGTAAGCAGTAAACAAGTATCATAATAACAATAATAATAGTAATTAATAATAATAACAAATTTCAAGTTAGTCTTCCATTCAGTCATATTTATTGTGCATTCACTATGTGCAGGGCACTGTACTAAGCGCTTGGGAGAGTACAATGTAACAATAAACAGATACACTCCCTACCCACAATGAGTTAACAGTCTAAAGGCATGAGGGATATGTACATAATAATAATAATAACAATAATAATAATAATAATAATGACATTTGTTAAGTGCTTACTATGTGCAAAGCACTTACTAAGTGCTGGGGAGGCTATAAGGTGATCAGGTTGTCCCACGTGGGGCTCACAGTCTTTACCCCCACTATACAGATGAGGTAACTGAGGCAAGAGAAGTTAAGTGACTTGCCCAAAGTCACACAGCTGACAATTGGTGGATCAAGGATTCAAACCCATGACCTCTGACTCCCAAGCCCGTGCTCTTTCCACTTAGCCACGCTGCTTCTCTGCACATAAGTGCCGTGAAGCTGAGGTGGAGAAAAATCTATCCTGGTCTCAGTATATTTTTTCCTGGATAGAACCAACCAGCCAGCTTGGTTACAATGAGGAACTCTCTAGGACCAAGCAGTAAATAACCAGGAAACAGCCCAGAGTGCTGGATCTGATGGAAGGAACTGGGAACCAGTATGGGACCTATGCTTTGTGGGAATCCCACGTGGGAAGTTCCACTGTATGGGCGACTCGGAAAATGGACAGAAAAAGCCAGGTGAAACAGAGCTTCCTGCTTGCTGGACCCTGAACCCAACTTTCATCTTTTCAACATCCTTTCCCTCCCACAGAGGCTCAGACAAAATGTTTACCCACAGTCAGGTCCCCAAGAAGCAGCACTACGGCCTAGTGGAAAGAGCACAAGCCTGAGAGTCAGAGGATTCATTCAATCATATTTATAGAGCACTTACTGTTTGCAGAGCACTGTATTAAGGATCTGGGTTCTCCGCCACTTGTCCGCTGTGTGACCTTGGGCAAATCAATCAATCATATTTTCTGAGTGCTTATTTTGGGCAGAACACTGTATTAAGAGCTTTTGGAAGGGAACAATAGAACAGAGTTGGTAGACATGCTCCCTGCCCACAATGAGCTTACATTTAACTTCTCTGTGCCTCAGTTAACGTGCTCAATAAATATGACTGAATGAATAAACCTGAAAAATGGAGATAAAGACTATGAGCCCTATGAGGACAGGGACTGTGTACAATCCAGTTATCTTGTATCTAATCTACCCCAGCACTTAGGCCAGTGTCTGGTACATAGTAAGTGCTTAACAAATACCATAAAAAAACTACAATAAATGGAATTTATTGAGTGCTTACTATGTGCAGATCACTGTACTAAGAGCTTGGGAAAGTACAATGCAACAGAATTAGCAGACATGTTCCCTGCCCATAACGAGCTTACAGTCTGAAACGCTGAATTCATTCATTCTTTCATTCAATCATATTTATTGAGTGCTTACTGTGTGCAAAGCACTGTACTAAGCACTTGGAAAGTACAATTTGGCAACAAATAGAGACAATCCCTACCCAACAATGGGCTCATGGTCTAGAAAGGAGGAGACAGACAACAAAACAAAACAAAACAAGTAGACAGGCATCAATAGGATCAATATAAATAGAATTATAGATACATACACATCATTAATAAAATAAATAGAATAATAAATATAAACATATATACACAAGTGTTATGGGGCAGGGAAGCGGTAGAGCAGAGGGAGGGAGTTGGGGAGATGGGGAGGGGAGGAGGAGCAGAGGAAAAGAGGGACTCAATCTGGGAAGGCCTCCTGGAGGAGGTGAGCTTTCAGTAAGGCTTTGATGGGGGGAAGTGTGCTAGTTTGGCAGATGTGAGGAGAGAAGGCATTCCAGGCCAGAGTTAGGACGTGAGCCAGGGGTCGACAGCTGGACAGGCGAGAAAGAGGCACAGTGAGGAGGATAGCGGCAGAGGAGCGGAGTGCGTGGGCTGGGATGGAGAAGAAGAGAAGGGAGGTGAGGCAGGAGAGGGCAAGGGGATGGAGAGTTTTGAAGCCAATAGTGAGGAGTTTTTGCTTGATACAAAGGTTGATAGGCAACCACTGGAGATTTTTTAGGAAGGGAGTGACATGCCCAGATTGTTTCTGTAGAATACGTCTGTCTTGCTTTGTGTTTGTGTGTGGGTAACAGTGTGTGCATATTCTTAAGCTGTCTTTGAATTCTCCTCACAAACCTATGATTCCTCTACTTGCCCTATGTCTATAAATGAAAGGTCTGGTCAATTCTGAATCTTTCTACATAATCTTCGCTATCTTCAGGAACATAAATCTCCAGGTGAAATTCCTGAGAGTGCAGTAGCATGCATAAGAGTGCAGAGAGGGAGCAAATATCCTTGAGGTCCATGTCTCAATCTATCAGTGGGATTTATTGACTACTTACCATGTGCAGAGCATTGTAATAAATACTTGGGAGACTACAAGGAGACCCAAATCCTGTCTACAAGGGGCTTGCAGTCTAGTTGGAGAGAAAGACAGGAAATAAATTAAGGAATTGGACAAAATGCAGTGGGGCTGGGAGAAGTAACAAAGTGCTTGAGGGTGATGTGGGGCTGGGGTGGGAAGGGAATCAAAGTCTCTAAAGGGTACAGACTCAAGTGTGTAGGTGATGTAATAATAATAATAATAATAATGATGGCATTTATTAAGCGCTTACTATGTGCAAAGCACTGTTCTAAGCTCTGGGGAGGTTACACGGTGATCAGGTTGTCCCACGAGGGGCTCACAGTCTTAATCCCCATTTTACAGATGAGGTAACTGAGGCCCATAGAAGTTAAATGACCTGCCCAAAGTCATACAGCTGACAGTTGGCAGAGCTGGGATTTGAACCCATAACCTCTGACTCCAAAGCCCGGGCTCTTTCCACTGAGCCATGCTGCTTCGTGTTAATAGTTGGGGAAATAAGGGGTTAGTCAAGAAAGGTCTCTTGATAATTTTAGTAAGGCTTCAAAGATGGGGAGTGGTTGTTGGGTATGAAGGGGGAGGAAGTTTCAGGCTGACGGGAGGACACGAGCAACATGCCATTAGAGAAACAGATGAGCTCAAGGTATGGTGATCAGATTGGTGTTGTAGGAGCAGTGTGTGCAGGCTGAGTTGTAGTGAGAGATTAGCAGGGTAAGGTAGGAAGGAGAGAGATTATTGAGTAATAATGGCATCTGTTAAGCACTTACTATGTGCCAGGCACTGTTCTAAGCACTGGGGTAGATACAATCAATCAATCATATTTATTGAGTGCTTACTGTGTGCAGAGCACTGTACTAAGCGCTTGGGAAGTCCAAGTTGGCAACACATAGAGACGGTCCCTACCCAAAAGTGGGCTCACAGTCTAGAAGGGGGAGACAGAGAACAAAACTAAACATATTAACAAAATAAAATAGAATAGATATGTACAAGTAAAATAAATAAATAAATACAGTAATAAATACATACAAACATATATACATATATACAGGTGCTGTGGGGAAGGGAAGGAGGTAAGGCAGGGGGGATGGAGAGGGGGAGGAGGGGGGTACAAGATACAAGGTAGTCAGGTTGCTCCACATGGGGCTCACAGTCTTAATCCCCATTTTACGGATGACATAATTGAGGCCCAGAGCAGTGAAGTGACTTGCCCAAGGTCACACAGCAGATAAATGGTGGAGCCAGGATTAGAACCCATGACCTTCTGGCTACGAGGACCGTGCTCTATCCACTACACCATGACAATGGTAAAGAGTTTTTGTTTGATGTGGAGGTGGATGGGCAACCTCTGTTTGAGGTTCAACAGAAAGATTATCAGAAAAAATTCAGGGACTATTTCTAAGATCCCTAGATTTAAGGATTCGGGGTGGGGGGGTTATCACACACACAAATAGAGATATTCATGCATTCATTCAATTCTATTTACTGAGCACTTCTTGCATGCAGAGCACTGTACTAAGCACTTGGGAGAGTACAACAATAGACACGTTCCCTTTCCACAACAAGCTTGCAGTCCAGAAGGGGAAACAGAAGCAGCGTGTCTCAGTGAAAAGAGCCCGGGCTTGGGAGTCAGACGTCATGGGTTCTAATCCTGGCTCTGCCACTTAGCTCTGTGACTTTGGGCATGTCACTTCACTTCTCTTGGCCTCAGTTCCCTCATCTGTAAAATGGGGATTAAGATTGTGAGCCCCACGTGGGACAACCTCGATTACCTTGTATCCCCCCAGCGCTTAGAACAGTGCTGGGCACATAGTAAATGCTTAACAAATACCAACGTTATTATTATTATTATTATTATAATTATTATTATATGTACCTAAGTGTTGTGGGGCTGGGCGGGGGAAGAACAAAGGGAGCAAGTTGGAGCAATAGCCTGAAACTATTAGTGATTATTGAGTGCTTACTGTGTGCTCAATACTGTACTAAGCACTTGGGAGAGTACAATATAAGAGTTGGAAGATACATTCCCTGCCCATGAGGAGCTTACAGCCTTGAAGAGGAGATAGAATTTAATATACATAAGTAAATGATGGCTATGTACATAATGACGATGGTATTTGTTAAGCGCTTACTATGTGCCAAGCACTGTGCTATGGGGCTGAAGGTGGGATGACTAAAGGGTGCAAATCCAATGCAAGGGTGATATAGACAGGTGAGGAAGTGGAAGTAGAAGAAATAAAGGCTTAGTCGGGGAAGGCTTCTTGGAGGACATGTTATTTTAATAAGGTTTTGAAGGTGGCGAGAGTGATCATTCGTCGGATATGAAGGTGGAGGGAGATTCAGGTCAGAGGCAGGACATGGACAAGGGCTCAGTGGTGAGATAGTTTTGATCAGGATACAATGAGTAAGTTGGCGTTCGATGGGCAAAGTGAGAGTATAGCATTGTAGTAGGAAATCAGTGAGGTAAGATAGGAGGGGGCAAGGTGATTGAGTGCTTTAAAGTTAATAGTGAGGAGTTTCTGTTTGATGCGGAGGTAGATATAACAATAATAATAATAATAATAATGATTGTATTTCTTAAGCAGTATGTGTCAAGCACTGTTCCAAGTGCTGGGGTAAATACAAGGTAATTAGGTTGTCCCACATGGGGCTCATAGATTTAACCCCCATTTTACAGATGAGGTAACTGAGGCACAGAGAAGTTAAGTGACTTGTCCAAAGTCACACAGCTGGTAAATGGTGGAGATGGGATTAGAACCCATGACCTGACTCCCAAGCCCAGGCTCTTGCCATTAGGCCATGCTGCTTCTCGAGGTAGATGGGCAACCACTGAAGGTTCTTGAGGATTAGAAAGACATGGGCTGAATGTTTTTTTGAGAAAAATGATGTAGGCTGCAGAGTGAAGTGGGGAGAGAGAGGAGGCAGAGAGGTCAGCAAGGAGGCTGATGCAGTAATCAAGGAGACATAAGAAAATTGCTTGGATTAATATTGTGGCAGTTTGGATGGAGAGGAAAGGGTGGATTTTAGCAGGGCTTTGAAGGGTGAACCAAAAGTATTTGGTGACAGATTGAATATAGGAAGCAGTGTGGCCTAGAGGAAAGAGCATAGGCCTGGGAATCAGAGGAACTGGTTTCTAATCCAGGCTCTGCCACTTTCCTTCCGGATGACCTTAGGCAAGCCCACAACTGCTGTGTGTCTCAGTTCCCTCATCTGCAAAATAGAAATCTACATATGTTCTCCTGTCTAGTTGAACTGTGAGCCCTGAGTGGAACCTGATTATCTTGTATCTAACCCAGCACTTAGTATAGTGCTTGGCATTTAATGAGCAATTAACAAAAATTACAATTATTATTATTATTCTTGTATATGTGTTGAATGAGAGAGATGAGTTGAGGATAATGCCAAAGTTATGGGTTTGTGGGATAAGGAGGATGGTGATCCTGTCTACAGTGATGGGAAACACAATGGGAGGACATGTTTTGTGTTGGAAAAAGGGGAAGACTGTTTTGGATATGTTAAGTTTGAGGTGTCAGTGGGAAGCAGCTTGGCTCAGTGGAAAGAGCCCGGGCTTTGGAGTCAGAGGTCATGGGTTCAAATCCCGGCTCTGCCAATTGTCAGCTATGTGACTTTGGGCACGTCACTTCACTTCTCTGGGCCTCAGTTACCTCAACTGTAAAATGGGGATTAAGACTGTGAGCCCCCCGAGGGACAACCTGATCACCTTGTAACCTCCCCAGCACTTAGAACAGTGATCTGCACATAGGAAGTGCTTAAAAAATACCATTATTATTATTATTATTATTATTATTATCCAAGTAGACATGTGCTGAAGGAAGGAAGAAATATGAGACTACAGAGAAAGAGTGAGATCAGGGCTGGAGATGTAGATTTGGAAATCATCTGCATAGAAATGGTAATTGAAGTTGAGCAAATGAGTTCTCCAAGGAGGCGTACGTAAATGGAGAATAGAACTAAACCTTGAAGGACTCCTACAGTTAGGGAGGGGGAGGAAGAGGAGGAGTCTATGAAAAAGATTGAGAATGAGCAGCCAGAGAATGGAAGGAGAACCAGGAGAAGACAGTGTCACTAAAGCCAAGGTTAGATAATGTTTCCAGGAAAAGGGGTTGATTCTCAGTGTCGAAGGCAACTGAGAGGTCAAGGAAGATTAGGCTGAAGTAGAGGCTGTTGGATTTGGGAAGAAGGAGATCAATTGTGATCTGTGAGAAGGCAGTTTCAGTGGAGTGAAGGGGGCAGCAGAAGGGTCAAGGAGAGAATTGGAAGAGAGAAAGTGGAGGCAGTGGGTGTAGACAACTCAAGGAGTTTGGAAAGGAATGGTATGAGGGAGATTGGGCAATAACTGGAGGAAGTTGTTGGGTCAAGGGAGGTTAGGATAGGGGATACGGGAGCATGTTTGAAAGCTGAGGAGAAGAAGCCACTGGAAAGCAAACAGTTGAAGATGGCAGTCAGGGACAGAAGAAAGGTGGGGACAAGTGAGTGGATGGGGCTGGAGGCACATGTGGGTGGAGTAGATTTTGAGAGGAGGCAGGAGATCTCTTCTTGAGGTACTGCTGGGAAAGTTGAAGAAGGGGCAGGAGGAGGGAGGGACTGAAGAGGAGCAGAGGAGACTATAGTGAGACCACAACTGAGGGTTTAAATTTTGTCAATAAAGTAGGTGGCCAGGTCATTTGGGCCAAGAGATTGGTGAGTGGGGGAGAATGAGGGATTTGAGGAGGGAGTTAAACATCTGAATCTACTGGTAAGGGTAATAATAATGATAATAATAATAGTAATAGTAATAATAATTAAGACATTTGTTAAGCACTTACTACGTGCAAAGCACTGTTCTAAGTGCTGGGGAGGATACAAGTTGATCAGGTTGTCCCACGAGGGGCTCACAGTCTTAATCCCCATTTAACAGATGAGGCAACTGAGGCCCAGAGAAGTTAAGTGACTTGCCCAGAGCCACACAGCTGACAAGCAGCAGAGCAGGGATTTGAACCCATGACCTCTGATTCCCAAGCCAGTGCTCTTTCCACTGAGCCACACTGCTTCTCTGGGCATGGGAGTCAATAAAGATGGAGAAAAAATGTTGCTGGGAGGAGGGGAGGGCAGTTAAGGCAGGCAAGGACAAAATTGAGATGGACAGCATTGGCCTGATATCTGGATTTCTACCAGCTGGTGCTCAGTAGAGAAGGAAGCTTACTGTAGAGGTGATCCAGGGCGTGGGTCACTGGTTGAGATCAGTGAAAGGAATGAGTGAGTTGAACTCAATACAGAGGGCAATGTAGAGGGATTCAATTTGATTGTCAAGGGAAGGAAGTTGGGGTATGGAGCCTGGGGTGTGATGAGGAAATTAGTTGGGGTTAAATGATCAGAAGTCTCTGTGGGGGAATGGGACAATTCTGCGGGGAGTGTGTGAGGGGAGACAGAAGGCATGTGAGGAGATTGTGGTCAGATAACACTACTAATAATTATAATGATGATAATAATTAATAATGATAATGAAGCCAATTGTGGTATTTGTTAAATGTTTACTGTGTGCCAGGAACTGTACTAAATGCTGGGGTAGATACAAGATAATCAGGTCAACTACAGCCCTGTTCAACATGGGTGTCTCAGTCTAAATGTGGTGGAAACAGGTATTTAATACCCATTTTTCTGGTAAGAAAACTAAGGAACAGAGAAGTTAAATGACTTGCTTGGGCATGTCACACAGCAAGTGAGTGCCAGAGCAGGGATTAGAACCCAGGACCTTTGAATCCCAGGCCCATGTTCCTTCCAGAAAGTCATGCTGTGTAAATAAGATAAGAACCCTAAAATGGCTGTCAGAAAATGGGGTGGCCTTGGGGCTTTCATTTAGCTTTTACGGGTGCTTCTGGCCTAGTGGAAAGAGCATGGGCTAGTGAAAAGAACAAAGGTCTGGAAATAAGAGGGCCTGGGTCCTAATCCCAACTCTGTCACTAGTCTGCTCTGTGACCTTGGACAAGTCACTTCTCTGTGCCTCCGTTTCCTCCTGGAACTGGGAGTCAGGAGCCCCACTGACCTGTTGTGTGATTTTCAGTGAGGCACTTAACCTCACTGTACCTCAATTTCTTCATTACACTTTTAGGAATGATGTTATACTATGACAAAGTAGTTTTATTGAACTTTTGGGCAGGATGGATTTTTCCAGACTGATGTTTCAGAGAAGGGGAATGCCCCTGCCTTTCAGGTCAAAATGAAAAATGAACACAAACGGGGGGAAAGATGAGGCTTGCTCAGATACGGTTGGTCAGTTGGCTTTACTTTTTCAGAGAAATTCTGGACATGGCCATTAGGTGCATCACAAGGCACCATCTTTGTACATTTGCTCATATAAGAGGCAGATGAGGTAAGCAAGGACAACGAAAGGGTCACGGGAATAAAAGTGAAGGTGAAGTGCTTTCTGCCTGTGAAAAGAAACCGTCTTTAAAACATGAAAGATTCGTGGCCTTCAAGTCATTAGCCAGTCCCCGAAACTGAACTGGACACCTAACTAGCAATGCAATTTTCATTCTAATTCTGGACTGTTTTGTACCATTCCTTCTCCCACCATCAGTAGATGTAATATGTTTTTTAATACCTTCCTTGTCGTTTGTTTTTTAGTTAGGAATAAAACTCAAAGAGCCTGCCCTGCAGCAATCCCATAGTGCAATTCTTTGTCAGAATCCTAATGATGATTTCTAAATACATTAGAGGCAATCTCCAGCTGTAAAACTGAAGGGCTTCTGGGGGTGGGGGGCCTATCCAGTTTCTTGACCCCAGACCTATTTTTATATTTTGATCTTAGGGACGGTGCCTCTTGACTTGTAGGATCCTCAAGATATCCCTGCGTTTACAGAGCCCTAGCTTAACCAGTTCTGGCGAGACTTTAAACAGGGCGCTCAGGATCAAAGTAGTCAACAAACTCAGGCATTAGCCACTAAACCAGCCCGAGAGATCAGCGCATTCAGCTGGGTTATGAAAAAAGTAGCTGAGTTCTCCTCAGAATGACCAAAAACACTTGAGGTTTCAGATAACATTCATCTGAATAACTATTTTAGCGAGGGCTTATATTTTGATGTAAAAGGCCAGGGGGATCCGGTTTATTTTTCTCACTGAATGAACCAAGGAAACAATTAGAAATTGTGTCACTTTAAAGTATTTCGAGAACCAAGGGTCTGCCCTCTTTGATGCACTTTTCCCTCTGAATGGGACTGAAAAGATTTCCCCCTATTTACAGGGAAGGAATAATGAGAAAGAGAAAAAAAAGAAAGGAGAATTGAGGAGTCTGGATTAAAAATAACAGAGCAGGGAGAGGTTCAGTCAATGAACTGACACTTCATTTTTCCTTCCATTGTCTCCATACCAGAAGAGTAGTATTCTGGAGACAGGGATGATCACATGAAGGCGGGAAAACACAACTGTCAGGCTTCAAGGACAAAGCCTATTCTTACAATGCCATTCCTTAAATCCAGACATTAGAGCAAAAGGAATGAGAAAAAAGGCAGCTCACTCATGGACAGCTTACTGAGGATACTGCAAAAGATTATGCTAATCTTTGCTCCATTGTCCTCCGCAAAATGTTTTCATATCATGCCTTTTATCTGTGGAAGACAGGATGCACAGCCTCTCAACTCTATAACAGCGAGCACTTTCTGTGTGGTGTCTGCGTAATTAACACCAGAACCAGGACCTTTTCATTTTTGCCACTCAAGCTTGTGGCCTTTTAAGGATGTCCACAGGGGAGCCTCCCTGCCCATTGCTTGCAGACTGACAGTCCCAGTTTATGCCTTGATTCCTAGATCGCCCGCTAATAGCAACAGGATCAAAACTTCAGCTCACTTTTACTATTGTAGAGAATGCCGGTGGCCGACATAAACCTGGGACTTTCAGCTCACTCTCCTTTTAAGGCTACAATCTGAACTTGCTGCATTTTCCTCAGATGAACTGTAGCCTGGTTGTCCTTATTCTTAGCGTGGCCCAGTGGAAAGACCCTGGGCTTGGGAGTCAGGGGTCGTGGGTTCTAATCCCGGCTCCGCCACTTGTCAGTAGTGTGACTTTGGGCAGGTCACTTGACTTCTCCATGCCTCAGTTACCTCATCTGTAAAATGGGAATTAAGACTGGGAGCCCCACGTGGGACAACCTGATCACCTTGTTTCCCCCCCCAGTGCTTAGAACAGTGCTTCGCACATAGTAAGCGCTTAACAAATACCATCATTATTATTATTATCTGGCATCACCTAATGTTTTTAACAGCATTAAAACAATAATTCAGTTCAGGTGACATTTGAAAGGACCAAAGAGAGGAGTTGCTTTGTTCTGATTTTAAGGTCGGGTTTTAGCTTCTTCGATTGTATTTAAGAACTGTGGTAAATATGTCCTTGATGGGATTTTCTGACTGCCTGGGGCCTGAAGCATTCCCCCATTAACTCAAGGTTTAAGACTGAAATTTCCCCACTAGCCAATTTTCCTGGATTTTCTTGACTTGAATCAAATCATTAATCAGTCAATCAATAGTACTTATTGAGTGCTTGCTGTGTGCAGAGCACTACACTAACTATTTTGGTGTGTACAGTAATAATATTAATAATAATTACAGTATTTGTTAAGCGCTTACTGTGCGCCAAGCACTGTTCTAACTGCTGGAGTAGATACAACGTAATCAGGTTGTCCCACATGGGGTTACAGTCTTAATCCTCGTTTTACAGATGAGGTAACTGAGGCAAAAAGAAATTAAGCGGCTTGCCTAAGGTCACACAGCACACAAGTGGTGGAGCCGGAACTAGAACCCACATCCTCTGACTTCCAAACCCACGCTTTTTCCACTAAGCCACACTGCTTCTCTGTACTAGAAAGTTGATAAACATGATCCCTGCCCACAAGGAGCTTACAGTCGAGAGCATGAAATTTAATATTTTGGGAAAATAAGGCCTAAAATAAAAATGATATAATTGTATTTTATTAATGAGCAGTCTATTGTTTTAAATTACTATCAAAATTCTTAGGGTGGATCAATAGTGTGTATTTTCAGAGCTCTGGTTCAAACTTTCATTGTGAAAATAAAACCATTGGAATATTCATGAAACCAATTTCAAACCTGATTTCTAACTTGGATGGTGTAAATAGAAAATCCTCATGGCTATCTTTCAAAGCTCAGAAACTCTATCATCCCTTTACTGCAATTAGCTATGCATGGATAGGGTTTGATGAACCTAAGTGAAAATTTTTTGAATTTTAAATGTGGATGTTGCAATTCAGCCCCGTGTGCATCCCTGTAAACAGTAAGCTCGTTGTCGGTAAGGAATGTGTCTGTTATATTGTTGAGTGGTACTTTCCCAAGCACTTAGAACAGTGCTTTGCATACAGAAAGTGCTCAATAAATACAACTGATTGATTGGTGCAGAGATCTAATAGGGAGTGTGGGTCCTAATGGGATTCAAATAGGGTTCTGGTGAGTGAAGGCCAAAGATGGATCCCTCTCTCCAACAACGCAGTCTAGCTCCTTCCCCTTTTGGGTACACGGAAATTGTTCCGGCTCTAAGATCCTATTAGATCCCACCTAATTTAAGCCCTGGATTCCTGATGATAAAAATGTACCCGACAGAGTATATTTTAGAGAAACAATTATTGATTCAGACAGAATTTGGCATGAGTCATGCAAATAGTTCTGGTTGACAAATGAAATATCTAGATAGTTCAAAATGAAATATATTCCAGGCTTTCATTAGCTGGATAATTTGCCTGTATTGTAATTAAAAAGAACATATTAGTACGATAGTGGTGTTGGTTGTGAATCAGAACGTATTCCCTTCGGTCTCATGTCCCACCACATCATCAATGGTAATTTTTGAATGTTTACTGTGTGCAGGGCACTGTACTAAGTACTTGGGAGAGCACAGTACAACAGAGTGGGTAGGCATGATATGTTTATAGGTATTTATTACTCTATTTATTTTATTAGTGCATATTTATTCTATTTATTTTATTTTGTTAATATGTTTTGTTTTGTTGTCTGTCTCCCCCTTCTAGACTGTGAGCCCGCTGTTGGGTAGGGACCGTCTCTATATGTTGCCAAATTGTACTTCCAAAGCGCTTAGTACAGTGCTCTGCACACAGTAAGCGCTCAATAAATACGATTGAATGAATGAATGAATACCCATGACAAGCTTACACCACACTGATTAGATGTATCATTATCCCAGCAATGCATGTTCTGCCTTTTGTAGATTCTTAGGCAAGGGAGAGGAACTGAGATCATTTATTTCTTGGGGCGCTATCTCATCACTGTTTAAAAATAACACGTGAATAATACCCTTGGATTAATAACTATGTATAGAGTTTGGGGGCACTAACACATATTCTGTGAATACTCCATAAAGATTTGATAATTATAACAACAGTGAATATGTCTGGTCTCTCATCTCCGGATTAATATGATTTTTAAGATGTCTTCTGAATCATAGAACCTTTCCAAAATAAATACACGATTGTAGGCATAGGTCTTACTTGGAACTGTCATTGGAGGGCTACATACCAGAAACTGTAGCTGATTTTGTATTTTTAAAGAGACCCTTAATAAAAGAGCCAAGAAAGGTTTCTGTTGGGATCTTATTCAATGTAAAATAGGAACAGCAAATTTCATACCCCAAAGAAAAATCTTTATTTTTCCATCCTTCAGAAACATCTCTTTTAAAAGCTGTATGTGCTGACTTTAAAAAAAAAAATGAGCTTTGGAATTTCTTTAGTAGTTAATCCAATCACCTTTGGATACTAATAAAAAGATTTTTCCTGATAATGTCAATTTAACATAGTAAACCCATAAACCCCCAAATCTCAAAGCTTGGAATCCCCTTTAAATTAGAAAACCCTTTAATAGCTAGGGCTTCTGAATGCGAGAAACCATTGGTTTCTGCCATCCACCGTGCAATTTGGAGGAATTAAACTATTGCAGATCTGCTATATCACAAAAAACAGCATAGCTGTGAAAACACCACTTACTGGGAGTTTTACTCGCTATAAGCTGTTTAGACCACATGAAACCAGCAATATACCGTTAGATCTTTACAAATTTCATGAAATCTTTTTCGGATATCCAAAAAATCCTGAACTGCTTGATTCTTTTGTACTTCAGCACTGGGGACTGCCCCATAATCTCTTTCCCAGCCAGTCTACCAAATCTGTATCCAACCTTGTCACTGACTCTAACAGCTTCTTCAATTCACCAAAGGGGATGCCAGCAATCCTCCTTCTAAAAGAACACCCCAAGGGCTTACGTTCCTGATGGCTTGAGGAGGGCCCTGAAAGGAAGGTCAAAGGTGAAGAAAAGATAAAGTGCGGTACAAGAAGATCAGTAAAGTTGGATCTTCTTGATGAAAACCTCATGTCTGTTTCTTCATGATGCAAACAACATAACTTCATTTCAAACAGCCTCAGTTTTGTTGTTTTTTTGTGTGCGCGCTTTTTTTTGGATCAGGCCACTGCGCATCTAAAAGCCTCATTCAGTTGTCCTTGTCACGAGTACTTTGTCTTACAGAGGCTGCATTACTCTTGTAAACAGAGGCAGCATCAAAGTGGGAGCAGATAGAGTCACATCAGTGGATTAAGGCCTTCTGCATGATAAAGTAGCTACCTAGGGTGGGATAAACTTAATATGTGAAAGAATGTTATTGAGGAGGAATAAAGTACCAAAACTCTGTCATTCTCTTCGTAATGTCCTAATCTAATGCCTGACACTGAGGCCTTAGGCCAGTGTTAGTGTTAATCAATGAAATACCCATCTGTGTTCTCTGTCCTTATCGCTATTTAAAACTAGCCTAAACTCAATTATTGTCCCTTAGAGACCAAGATGGGATATTAAGTTGAGTGAAAGGGATTGTGCTCCACAAAGAAATCCCAGTGTTCAAATGCAGGGTGTCAACATTGCTAACTAAATTTCAGTTAAACAGAGATTAAATGCTAGTTCTGAGAACATGAAAAAGGTGCATAGATTAAATCTAGCTAAAAAATCCTTACTTAGAGAACAGCATTTTGTTCCCAAGTATACGTCGTCTGTCCCCTGCCGCAAGCATTACCAAATAAATGTCTGCGTTCAAGAAAAAGAAAAACTCAGATTCATGTCCTTACCCGAATAAATGAATGAATGACATCAACCTTGCAAGATTCATTATGGTTTTCTAAGGAATTTATAATTTATCACTTGAGTAACAGGAAGATACACTTCACCCTAACCTTCTTCAACTACAAATGAGTTATGAAGATGTTCTTTATAAGGGGGAATTGTCTCATAGCCCCCAGAAGCTCATTATTATCTTCTTGACTGAAGTCACCTGGACATAATATATCAGTCTTTTTATTTAATTAAATTTGCCTAACATTTCACTTAAAATGAAGAGCTCTTTGAGAGCCAAGGGCTAGCCACCCAGTTTGAGATTTGAAGTATGGGTAGCTACTAAGGGATTTTATGCTCTGCTTCCAGGTAAAAATAATGTGATCATTCGGATCAATTTAGATCGACAATATTCTCGTTCCTGAACTTGTAGGACTAGGAAGCTAAAATCTTTTTGGCTTCACTTCCACTACTGTTGTCCTTGGCTGCTTTTTTTCAAACTTTAAATGAAGAGGCATTGGCACATTACAAAAATCAATTCCATTGAGCCAACCATAAATGATATCATTGAAGAATCCAAATATTAGCTATTGTTTTAAAAAGAAGCCAGTAGTCTCAATTATACAGATAAAGCCCCTGCCTGTTGGCCAGTACTCAAATAGTTAGTTTATGGAGAATTAGCAGGCAGAATAAACAATACAAACCTCCTCACTAGATTGCAAACTCCTTAAGGAAGGGCTCTTTATCAATTCTCCTGAACATTTAGTACAGTGCTCTGCACACAGTAAGCACCCAATAAATATTGATTATCAAAATCTTTCTAAAATCTAAATGGATATCTAAAATCCACCCTTTCATTTCCTTCCAAACTGCTACCACATTAATCCAAGAATTTACCCCATCCTTCCTTGATTATTACATTAGCTTCCCTGCTTCCTGTCTTTCCTCACTCCAACCATATTTCCACTCTGCTGCCAGGATCATTTTTCATTCATTCATTCAATCATATTTATTGAGCGCTTACTGTATGCAAAGCACTGTACTAAGCACTTGGGAGAGTAATATAACAACAGACATGTTCCTGCCCATGACGAGCTCGCAGTCTAGAGTGGGAGACAGACATTAATATAAATACATAAATGAATACATAACTTTCAGATATATACATATGTGCTGTGCTGTTTCTTCAAAACCTTTCAGTGCGTGTTTCCCCACTCCTACCTGCAATGGTTGCCCATCCACCTCTGCATCAAGCAGAAATTCCTTACCACAGGCATTAAAACACTCAATTGCCATGCCCCCTCCTATTTGACCTCCCTTATTCCTTCTACATCCCAGGCTGCACTCTTTGCTCCTCTAATGCTAACCTACTCACATTTTCTATGGTATTTGTTAGACGCTTTCTATGTGCCAAGCACTGTACTAATGGCTGGAGTGGATAAAAGATAATCAGGTTGGCCATAGCCCATGTACCACCTGGGGCTCACAGTCTTAATTCCCATTTTACAGATGAGGCACCTGAGGCACAGAGAAGTTAAGTGATTTGTCCAAGATCACACAGTGGACAAGTGGCAAAGCTGTGATTAGAACCCAGGTCCTGATGAATTCCAGGCCAGTGCTCTATCCCGTAGGCCTTGCTGCTACTCACTGTACCTCGACCTTGTTGCCAACCCCTTGCCCTCTGCCCTGGAACGCCCTCCCTCTTCATATCTGACAGACAATCATTTTCCCCACCTTCAAAACTTTACTAAAAGCACATCTCCTCCAAGAGGCCTTCACCAACTAAGCCCTCTTTTCCTCTTCTCACACTCCCTTCTGTGTCACCCTTGCATTTGGATTCACACTCTTCATTCACCCCTCCCTCAGCCCCACAGCACTTCTGTAATTTATTCATTTATATTAAGGTCTGAAACACCCTCTAGAATGTAAGCTTGTTAGGGCGGGGCACATGTCCACCAACTCTATTGTATTGTACTCTCCCAAGCACTTAGTACAGTGCTCTACACACTCTAAGTTCTCAACACAGCCCAGCCCACACCCTCCGCTCCTCTGCCGCCGCTAACCTCCTCACTGTACCTTGTTCTCGCCTCTCCCGCCGTCAACCCCTGGCCCACATCCTTCCCCTGGCCTGGAATGCCCTCCCTCCCCACATGCGCCAAGCTAGCGCTCCTCCTCCCTTCAAAGCCCTACTGAAAGCTCATCTCCTCCAGAAGGCCTTCCCAGACTGAGCCCCCTTCTTCCTCTCCTCCTCCCCATCCCCCCTGCCCTACCTCCTTCCCCTCCCCACAACACTTGTATATATTTGTACAGATTTATTATTCTATTTATTTCATTTGCACATATTCACTATTGTATTTATTTTGTTAATGATGTGCATATAGCTATAATTCTATTTATTCAGACAACTTTGACACCTGTCCACATGTTTTGTTTTGTTGTCTGTCTCCCCCTTCTAGACTGTGAGCCCATTGTTGGGTAGGGCCGTCTCTATATGTTGCCGACTTGCACTTCCCAAGCACTTAGTACAGTGCTCTGCACACAGTAAGCACTCAATAAATACGACTGAATGAATGAACACATACAATTAACTGATGGATTGATTGACTATAAAAAAACACAGTGAAGCATAGTCTCGAGCAATGTGCTGTAACAATCAATCAATAGTAACTATTGAGCACATACTGTGAGCAGAACACTGTACTAAGCACTCAGAAGAGTACAATACAATTAGTTGACCTTATTCCTGCCCTCAAGGAGCTTACAATCAAGCAATGGCCTGTGGGGAAAACATCTCAGCAGATCAAACAGCCTTGTGGACAGGAGTCATTTCTTTCCTTGAATTGAGGCTTTGTGAAGATCAGTATACCCACACGTTGTCTCAAATTCAGAAACAGGTTCCACATGAGGCAAAAACATCAGTACAGCAAGAAGTAATCTTTACAAGAACCCAATGTGGAAGAAATTGTTGGTCATACGGCAGTCTTTCATTTTCTAAGAGGACAGGAGATCCGATATTGCCAATTTGTACTTTCCAAGCGCTTATTACAGTGCTCTGTACACTGTAAGCGCTCAGTAAAGAGAAGCAGCATGGCTCTGTGGAAAGAGCCTGGGCTTGGGAGTCGGAGGTCATGGATTCTAGTCCTGGCTCCACCTCTTGTCAGCTGTGTGACTTTGGGCAAGTCACTTAACTTCTCTGGGCCTCAGTTACCTCATCTGTAAAATGGGGATAAAGACTGAGCCCCACGTGGGAAAACCTGACCACCTTGTATCCCCCCAGCGCTTAGAATAGTGCTTTGCACATAGTAAGCACTTAACAAATACCATCATTATAATAAATACAATTGAATGAATGAATCTACACATGCAATAGTGGCTGGAAGACCAAAGTATAACTGATACTTACTGACTGACTGACACTTATTGATATTCCCCACTTCTAGATGGTGAGCCTGTTGTGGTCAGGGATTGTCTCTGTTGCTGAATTGTACTTCCCAAGCACTTAGTACAGTGCTCTGCACACAGTAAGCGCTCAATAAATACAATTGAATGAATACTCTCCTTGCACAGAGGAACCGATTATAGTGCTAGTGGTTTGTGTAGTTCCTTTCGCACTCTCTCATACCTGCCAGTCATGTTCTTGCTGGAATGCAGAGTGTACCAAGCAAGTGTACAGTACATTGTGAAGTGTTCTCAAAGGTTTTAGACACATGGGATACATTTAAGACTGAGAAGACCGCAGTACAGTGCCCATGCTCTGACTTAGCACACTGACCTTGAAGGAATTGCCTTGGAAAGCACTGCAGGCCCAAACCCATCAATCAATCAATCAATCGTATTTATTGAGCACTTACTATGTGCAGAGCACTGTACTAAGCGCTTGGGAAGTACAAATTGGCATCACATAGAGACAGTCCCTACCCAACAGTGGGCTCACAGTCTAAAAGGGGGAGACAGAGAACAGAACCAAACATACCAACAAAATAGAAATGTACAAGTAAAATAAATAAATAAATAAATAAATAAATAGAGTAATAAATATGTACAACCATATACACATATATACAGGTGCTGTGGGGAAGGGAAGGAGGTAAGACGGGGGGATGGAGAGGGAGACGAAGGGGAGAGGAAAGAAGGGGCTCAGTCTGGGAAGGCCTCCTGGAGGAGGTGAGCTCTCAGCAGGGCCTTGAAGGGAGGAAGAGAGCTAGCTTGGCGGATGGGCAGAGGGAGGGCATTCCAGGCCCGGGGGATGACGTGGGCCGGGGGTCGATGGCGGGACAGGCGAGAGCGAGGTACAGTGAGGAGATTACCGGTGGAGGAGCGGAGGGTGCGGGCTGGGCAGTAGAAGGAAAGAAGGGAGGTGAGGTAGGAGGGGGCGAGGTGATGGAGAGCCTTGAAGCCCAGGGTGAGGAGTTTCTGCCCATATTTCCTGATTCCCAGAGCAGTCCTCTTTCAACTGCACCAACATCAGAGCTGTATGAAATTTAATCTCTCATTGTCACCCTTGTCTTCTCCATGAATTTCAAGGTTCTCCACTGTCTGACTCCACCTTACCTATCTGTTCTCTTTACTGGCTATTCCCCAAGCTACTGCTTTCACTCCTCTCAGATCACTCAGATCACCTTTTAGACTGTGAGCCCACTGTTGAGTAGGGACTGTCTCTATGTGTTGCCAACTTGTACTTCCCAAGCGCTTAGTACAGTGCTCTGCACACAGGAAGCGCTCAATAAATGCGATTGATTGATTGATTGATCACCCTCTAGCTGTAACACTCTATACACCATCCTCTTGCTCACACTACTTAATCCACCTGGCGCCCCATTACCCCCAAATCCATCAGACCTCAGCCCTCCTCACCTTCAAAGGCCTCCTAGATTTCTGGAGCTCCAAGATTTCAGCAGCTCTTCTCACCTTTTAACTGCCTCTGAGTTTCAGCAACAGCTATGCCCATTCTGCAATGCCCCTGTGACATCTTCTTTCAAAAAACCTAGTCTGTTTCTATTCTCAGTGGGAGGAAATGCTCTCAGAAAGATAGAAGCTCACTCATACAATCATAATCCCCATTTTACAGATGAGGAAACTGAGGCCCCGATAATTGAAGTGACTTTCCCAAGGTCCCACAGCAGACATGCGGCAGAGCAGGGATTAAAATAATAATACTGATGGTATTTGTTACATGCTTACTATGTGCCAAGCACTGTTCTAAGCGCTGGGATAGATCCAAGGTTATCAGGCTGTCCCACGTGGGGCTCACAGTCTTAATTCCCATTTTACAGGGGAGGTAACTGAGGCACAGAGAAGTGAAGTGACTTGCCCAAAGTCACACAGCTGACAAATGGTGGAGCCAGGATTAGAACCCTTGACCTTCTTGACTCCCAGGACCATACTTTATCCACTAAACCATGCTGCTTCCTCAGTGCCATATATAACAACCTACAGTTCATGGCATCACCCCTCAATTTTCGCAATTTTAAAATGTAGCAATGCTGGTTCCTCACTAGTTTTCTGCTGCAGCCATTTTCCAATATGGTTCCAATGATCATAGAATTCAACTATAAAAGACCTGTTCCTCTGCATGTTGATCCTATTCCAAGCCATGGCCTAGATGAGTAGCCGTGTGGCCTAGTGGATTGAGCGGGGGCCTGGAAGTTGGAAGAACCTGGGTTCTAATCCTGGTTTAAGAAAGATAAGCACTTAAGAAATTCCATTAAAAAAAGCCAGCTCCCCTGAACACCATTCACATCACATTTGCATGATCAGCTTGGCTCAGTGGAAAGAGCCCGGGCTTTGGAGTCAGAGGTCATGGGTTCAAATCCCAGCTCCGCCAATTGTCAGCTGTGTAATTTTGGGCAAGTCACTTAACTTCTCTGGGCCTCAGTTACCTCATCTGTACAATGGGGATGAAGACTGTGAGCCCCACATGGGACAACCTGATCACCTTGTAACCTCTCCAGTGCTTAGAACAGTGCTTTGCACATAGTAGGTGCTTAATAAATGCTATTATTATTATTATATTCTATCCCAAATATGAGACGCAGTGTGACTTCAGGGAAAGAGCACTGGAGTCAGTAAGACTTGGGTTCTAATCCCACCTCCACAACTCATCTGCTGTGTGACCTTGGGAAAGTCACTTAACTTCTCTGAGCCTTATTTACCTCATCTGTAGAATGGGGATTAAGAGTGTGAACCCTATGTGGGACAGGAACTGTACCAACTTGACTAACTTTTATCTACCCCAACACTTGGTACTGTGCGCAGCACACAGAAAGTGGTTAACAAATACCATTTAAAAATGTATTCCACACACCATGTTATTGTGTTGTTTCCTTTTCAGGGAGTAAGGAAACTTTTCTTCTTTCCTTATCAAAGTTAGCAACTCATGAATGTGATCTTCCCATTTCAGGAGAATGCTATCACTTCACCATCCTCCCAGTCTCCTAATCTGGTGGACATTATTGATAAGGGTCTTCGAATATCTTTCTGACCTCTTTAGAGATAGAATGGTTGTTTCATGACCTACTAGGTTTGTTTTCTTTTATTGTTAGATAAGAGAACTTCACCACCACATTATAACAGCTAGTTGAATTCCAGGCCTGATCTGGAATGAGATTCATTCTCTCCAATTAGTAGGGCTCTTGGTGAAGTGGTATGCGTAAACGGCCCTGTATATCAGCCTAAGTGTGTCCCTCTTGTATTTCTTCTTGTCTATAAGTGGTTTCTATACCAGTGTTCTTCGCAAAGAGACTGTGCTCATAATTCAGTGAAATAATTCTTGTTTCAAAGAGTAATGCTGAAATCCAAAATACCTATCATTAGAATTCCCATAAACACAAAAGGGGTTAGGTTTGTATCATAGTTTCCATTCCATTTCTTAATTCTATTATACTTTTTTAATGATATTTTCTAAGTGCTTACTATTTGCCAAACACTTTTCTAAGCACTGGGCAAGATACAAGTTAATCAGGTCAAACAGAGCCCCTGTCTAACACAGGGCCCACAGTCTAAGAAGGAGGGAGAACAGGTATTGAATCCCAATTTCACAGTTGAGGAACTGAGGCACAGAGAAGTGACTTGCTCAAGGTCACACAGCAGACAAGTGACAGAGCTGGGATTAGAACCCAGGTCCTCTGACTTGCAGACCTGTGATCTTTCCATTAAACCCTGCTGCTTACCTTGAATTTCTCAGGAGTTTCCATTAGATCCTGAGGCATTTTCCATCTGGTTGCTTCTGATGGATGATGTCATCTTGTTCTGTGGTAAAGCACCTTGGCATGATAGGGATTGTTTATAATAATAATAATGGCATTTATTAAGCGCTTACTATGTGCAAAGCACTGTTCTAAGCGCTGGAGAGGTTACAAGGTGATCAGGTTGTCCCACGGGGGGCTCACAGTCTTCATCTCCATTTTACAGATGAGGTAGCTGAGGCCCAGAGAAGTGAAGTGACTTGCCCAAAGTCACACAGCTGACAATTGGCGGAGCCGGGATTTGAACCCATGAACTCTGACTCCAAAGCCCGGGCTCTATCCACTGAGCCACGCTGCTGTTTGTTGATGTTGATGTTGTTGAAGTTGATGAGCAATGAAACCCCAAGGAAGGTTTCATTTCAGTATGGAATGCAGTGAGTCCACTGGGATTTGGGGATTTTAACTTTCTTATTTAAATGTCAGTTGCTAAATCAGTAATAAGGTAGTGGATCGAGTATAGGCTTGGGAGTTAGAAGGTCACGGGTTCTAATTCCAACTCCGCCACTTGTCTTCTTTCATTCATTCATTCAATCGTATTTATTGAGCGCTTACTGTGTGCAGAGCACTGTACTAAGCGCTTGGGAAGTACAGTCGGCAACATATTGAGACAGTCCCTACCCAACAACAGGCTGTGTAACCTTGGGCAAGTCACTTCAGTTATTGGAGGCCTCAGTTACCACATCTGTAAAATAGGGATTGAGACTGTGAGCCCTATGTGGGACAGAGACTCTATCCACCTCAGCACTTAGTACAGTACCTGGCACATAGTAAGAGCTTATTATTATTATTAACATTAAGATCATTCCTAACCCAGAAAATATTAGAACTAATGAAACACTTTAAGACTTATGAAACTGATGTCGGCAAAATGCCCACGATAAGTTACAAAACTACCAGCTCACTTAGATTTGGGGTTTTTTTGTTTGTTTTGTTTTTTTACTAGCCATCTAATAATTAAGTTTCAGCAACTGGAAAATAGTAGAAGATCGGTATGATAGGTCATGACTTCTTTTTGTAATAAAATGCTTACTGGTTTGCAGCCTGAACTCATTTGGACCAACTTCATTAAATTCAGGCCCTGGAGCTGTAGTTCTGAGATGATTTGAAAGACTGAGATAAAGTATTACCACGATCAATAATAACTTAACTTGAAACACTCTAGGTAAATATACATGCTTATTTATACAGGTCCCACTGGAGCATAGAACACAATTCTAAAGTGAGTACAAAACTGAAAAATAGCTCCATTAAATCTTCAACATCCCAGGTCCTATTGCTCTCACCTTACTAACCAAAAAGCAAAAACAGGTAGAGCCAAATAACCAATCTAGAACCATTTTGGGAAGTCCTTTAGGGAAGCAGCATGGCCTGGTGGAAAGAGCATAGGCCTAAAAGTCAAAGGACCTGGGTTCTAATCCCACTTCTGTCACTTGTCTGCTGTATGACCTTGGAAAAGTCACTTAACTGCTCTGTGCCTCAGTTTCCTCATCTGTAAAATGGGAATTAAATGCTACTCCCTCCTACATAGACTGTGAGTCTCATATGGGCCAGAGACTATAGCCATCCTGCTTAACTTGTATCTACCCCAGGGCTTAGAACAGTGTTTGACACATAGAAGGCACCTAACAAACACCTTAATTAATTAAAGATCATCACCAAGGAATGATCCTTAGGGGTAGGGTTGCACCAGTTGAAAAATCAACTGTCCGCCTGAGGCTTTCTTGCCTTGTGGCCAAGAGACCACTCAGCTGAATTGATAATCTTGTTTAGACATAAAACGAGGGAAGTGACAAGAAATCAAGTCAGGCTTATGAGTCGTATCACCCATACAGTGTTGGCACATTCGGTCAATAGTCAGCAACTCAGATTAGTGTGAAGCAATACACTAGTGTGGAGAAGCAATGAGCAGACAAAAGAGTGAATTGAAAAGAAAAAATAAAGTGATCTCTCACTGTGTGAACAATGAAAATCAATAAGGCCAAAACTGTACATCCCCAAAATGAATGAGGTAAAAGCAAAACAGCAACTACACTCTAGGCTCTCTGTCCGGCCTGTCTTCCTCCAGTTGACCGATCACTCTTGCCTGATGCTGCATGGAACTGCTAACTCCTCCAATCAATCAATCAATCGTATTTATTGAGTGCTTACTGTGTGCAGAGCACTGTACTAAGCACTTGGGAAGTACAAGTTGGCAACATATAGAGACAGTCCCTACCCAGCAGTGGGCTCAAATCTCACCTGGCCTTAGCCGGAACCCGTTTGAAATGGCCCACCCTACTCCGATGGATACCTGGAAAGTCCATCCCACATAGAGAACCCTGGAAAGTCCATCCCTCCTAGAGAAACAGCATGGCCTAGTGAATAGAACCTGGGCCTGGGGGTCACCAGGACCTGTATTCTAATCCTGGCTCCTCCACTTGTCTGTTGTGTTACCTAGGGCAAGTCACTTCATTTCTCTAGGCCTCAGTTACCTCATCTGGAAAGTGGGGCTCGAGACTGTGAGCCCTGTGTGGGACAGGGACTGTGTCCGATCCGATTTGCTTGTATCCACCCTAGTGCTTAGTACAGTGCCTAGCACATAGTTAAGCACTTAGCAAATACCATTACTATTATTATTACTAGGGCAAAGGACATCATATTTGGAACTTGTGGGGCTACTAGGAGAGATAATTCAAGTTGCACCCCTGCCCAGAATACAACTACAGACTCCAAACTGTTTGGGAGAGGGGAACCAGTGGATGGGGAATAATCTGTGGTGATGATAATAATAATAACTGTGGTGTCTGTTAAGTGTGTATTATGTGCCAAATTCTATGCTAAGCACTGGGATAAATACAGGATAATTAGATCAGACACAGTCCCTGTCCCACATGGAACTTATAGCCTCAGGGGGAAGGGCAGGAATTTCATCTCCATTTTCCAGTGGAGAAAAATGAGGCCCAGAGAGGTTAAATAACGTGTTCAAGGTCACACAGCAGGTAAGTGGCGACTCGGGTCTCTTGACTTCTAGTCCTGTGCTCAGTGACCCAGTGACTTGGCATAATTATGGTTTGCCTTTGGCTTGTTTTGTCCCACTGATTTTCAGTGTAGTCAGGCTTCTTTAACCACACGAGTTTCAGAGTTGAATCTTGTTTTAAGTGCTGGATGAGTCCTTTTCCCCTCATTCATCACAATGGTCCACATGGAAGCAATGGATGTTTCTCCTACATTTTCCACAGTTTGTTTTTTATTAATGGCATTTGTTAAGTGCTTACTACATGTCAAATACTGTTCCAAACATTGGGGTAGATACAAGTTAATCAGGTTGGACACAGTCCCTGTCCCGCATAGGGTTTCGCAGTCTACGTAGGAGGGAGAACAGATTTTGAATCCCCATTTTGCAATTGAGGAAACTGCAAAGTGGCAATGGCAGGATTAGAACCCGGGTCATTCATTCATTCAATCATGTTTATTGAGCGCTTACTGTGTGCAGAGCACTGTTCTAAGTGCTTGGGAATTACAAGTCTGCAACATATAGAGATGGTCCTACCCAACAACGGGCTCACACTCTAGAAGGGGGAAACATACAACAAAACAAAACATGTAGGCAGGTGTCAAAACCATCAGAATAAATCGAATTTTAGCTATATGCACATCCTCCAACTCCCCAGGTCCGTACTTTCTTCATTAGGCCACGCTGCTTCTCAATTTTTAAACAATTGTAAAACTCAGGATTAGAATTCAGGTTCCTGACTCCCAGGCTCTAGTGGATACCTCTGAATCAATCAATCAATCAATCAATCACTCAATCGTATTTATTGAGCACTTGTGTGCAGAGCACTGTACTAAGTGCTTGGGAAGTACAAGTTGGCAACATATAGAGACAGTCCCTACCTAACAGTGGGCTCACAGTCTAGAAGGGGGAGACAGAGAACAAAACAAAACATATTAACAAAATAAAATGAATAGAATAGACTGCTTCTAGCGTCAACCTCAGCCCTCTCCCTCACTAGGCCTCTCACAATAATGTCCTCCTACTGCATCCTCAAGCTTTCATTTTGAACTCTGGCTACTGCCTCAACTGCCTAAAACATAGGTCCAGATTCAGATTTACTTTGTTACTTCCTTTCTTTTTCAGATGAACCAGGGGCCAGACCCTTGGCTTACAAAGAAAGAAAAGAAGGCAGGATGTGGCTTTGGTGAAGCTCATCAGCTTCCCAATTTACCTTGACATCGTCGCTTTTTAATTTCAAAAAATAAGATAGCTCTGTAATACGATTTATTTGCAGCAAATGAATAAATGATCTTTGTAAAATTCAGTAGTTCAAGTACAGTTGTCAGGCTACAGTACTATGTGTCATAGCTAGGGAAGGGAGCTGTTTCTAAATCAAGAGGATCTGAAATAATCTCCAAGTGCCTGCTAAAAGAAAAAAAAGAATAAGATTGTTATCCTTCAATGGCTGAAGTGGGAAATGAAGTGCTCTCCCTCAATTAAGGAAAGTGCGGTACAGCTGATTAACCTGCATGTTACCTTGGTAACCCAAGAATTATATTGTAAATGGCTATGTTCATCACGCAAGAGTCTTGTGAGCAGTTTGGGTGACAGCACATCACAGTGCAAGGTTTTGGACCCTTAAATTGTTCATGCGACAATGCTCTTATCTGACAAGGGGCAAATGTAGCTGTTACACGTTGAATAAGCAATCAACAACCCAGAACAAGATCACTATTATTGGATAATTACAAGGGAACAAAGACTCACTCTGAGGTATGAAACCACAGGTTCGGGACCAATATCTAAGGAATACTGAGCCTGAAATACACTGTGTCCCATTTATCATGTCCCCTCATTCAAAAGGATATGTTTTTACGTGGAACCACCCTGTTTTATGATGCAACCTTGGGAGAGCAGTAGGGCTTTTCTTCCCTAAATGTCCACATAAAATGGGAATGTTTTTATTATTATTTACTGTCAATTTACTTTTATCCCATCTTCTGCCTAAAATTCAGTCCTGAAAACCAATTAAATTCAGATCTTTTATGAACTACGCCAGCTTTAAATATTTGCTTTTCTTCTCAGAAGAGGAAAGCAGTAGTGGTATGGCAATCACAGAGTTGGGTGCCGCTTACCATTGAAAACTTGAGAAACTAGAACCATTAGCCAAAGGGCCCCATTAAATGGCAGAGGCAGCAGTGACTTACTCAACATCACACAGCAGACATGTGGCAGAGCCAGGATTGGAACCCATGAACCTCTGACCCCCAGGCTCGTGGTCTATCCACTATTCCATGCTGTTTCTTTACTGGGGTCATGGTGGAGGGAAGCAGCCAGAGAGAATTGACATGGGGAAGATTGGAGGCGCAGACATATGAGGGGTTATAGAGCATCTTCATCACTGGGAGTTCTGCTCCCCTTAACAGGGCTCCTTGGGTTTGTGGGTTTTAATCTCATCTCCACCACTTGTATGCTGTGTGACACTGGGAAATTCACTTTACTTCTCTGAACCTCAGTTACCTCATCTGTAAAATGGAAATTGAGACCGTGAGCCCCATGTGGGATGGGATTAATGTTTATATCCACCCCAGTGCTTAGTACAGTACTTGGCACATAGTAAGCGCTTAACAAATACCATAATTATCATTATTACTGTTCTCAGTACCTCAGTTCCCTCATATGCAAAATAGGGATTCAATACCTGTTCTCCCTCCTACTTAGACTAGGAGTCCCCTGGTGTCTTCTATCTACACCCATGCTTAGTACAGGGCTTGGCACAGAGTAAGCGCTTAATAAATATCATAATTGTTTCTGTTGAGATTGCCTTGGAATGTCTTCAAGTTATTCCATATCCCTGAACACTGCATTCTAAGACTGGGTCAGGTAACTCCTAAGATCCTATGACAATTAGTCAATTTTGGCTTCAGTCAGAGAAGGCTTTAGAAGGAGTAGCATTCTCACCTTAGAGATTCTGTTAGATCAATCAATCAATCAATCGTATTTATTGAGCGCTTACTATGTGCAGAGCACTGTACTAAGCGCTTGGGAAGTACAAATTGGCATCACATAGAGACAGTCCCTACCCAACAGTGGGCTCACAGTCTAAAAGAAAATAATGATGGCATTTATTAAGTGCTTACTATTGTGCAAAGCACTGTTCTAAGCGCTGGGGTGGTTACAAGGTGATCAGGTTACTTACTCTCATCCAACTCCCTCCTGGGACCCTCTGCAATCCAGTTTTTACCCCCTTCACTCCAATTAGACTACTCTCTGAAAGATCACTGACATCCTTCTTGCCAAATCTAACAGACCTACTTCATCCTAATCCTTCTCAACCTCTCAGTTCCCTTTTACAGTGGTGACCACTCCCTTCTCCCAGAAACACTATTCAATCTTGGGTTTTCTTATACAATCTTCTCCCCTCGTTTTCCCCCACCTCCTTGGATTGCCAAAGAACAGAGGTAGGGAATGTCAATTTCTGTCCTCTCCTGGTTCTCCTATCATCTCTCAGGCCATTCATTCTCAGTCTCTTTTGCGGGCTCCTCCTCCCCCTCACATCCCCTTACTGTATGGGTTCCTCAAGGGTCAGTTCTTGGTCCCCCTCTGTTCTCTATCTACACTCACTCCCTTGGTGAACTCATTCGCTCCCAGAGCTTCAACTATCATCTCTACACTGATGACACCCAAATCTACAGCTCTGCCCCTGCTCTCTCTCCCTCCCTTCAGGCTCATGTCTCCTCCTGCCTTCAAGACCTCTCCATCTGGATGTCTGCCCACCATCTAAAACTCAATATGTCCAAGACTGAACTCCTTATCTTCCCTCCCAAACCCTGCCCTCTCCCTGACTTTCCCATCACTGTTGACGGCACTACCATCCTTCCCATCTCACAAGCCCACAACCTTGGTGTCATTCTCAACTCTGCTCTCTCGTTCACCCCTCACATCCAATCCGTCACCAAAACCTGCCGGTCTCACCTCCACAACATTGCCAAGATCCGCCCTTTCCTCTCCATCCAAACCGCTATCCTGCTTGTTCAAGCTCTCATCCTATCCCGTCTGGACTACTGCATCAGCCTTCTCTCTGATCTCCCATCCTTGTGTCTCTCCCCACTTCAATCCATACTTCATGCTGCTGCCCGGATTGTCTTTGTCCAGAAACGCTCTGGGCATGTTACTCCCCTCCTCAAAAATCTCCAGTGGCTACCAGTCAACCTACGCATCAGGCAAAAACTCCTCACTCTTGGCTTCAAGGCTGTCCATCACCTCGCTCCCTCCTACCTCCCCTCCCTTCTCTCCTTCTACAGTCCATCCCGCACCCTCTGCTCCTCTGCCGCTAACCTCCTCACAGTGCCTCATTCTCGCCTGTCGCGCTGTTGACCCCCGGCCCACGTCCTCCCCCTGGCCTGGAATGCCCTTCCTCCGCACATCTGCCAAGCTAGCTCTCTTCTTCCCTTCAAAGCCCTACTGAGAGCTCACCTCCTCCAGGAGGCCTTCCCAGACTGAGCCCCCTCTTTCCTCTTCCCCTCCTCCCCTTCCCCATCTCCCTCGCCCTACCTCCTTCCCCTCCCCACAGCACCTGTATATATGTTTATACATATTTATTACTCTATTTTACTTGTACATATTTACTATTCTATTTATTTTATTTTGTTAATATGGGGTTTTTTTGTTGTCTGTCTCCCCCTTCTAGACTGTGAGCCTGCTGTTGGGTAGTGACCGTCTCTATATGTTGCCAACTTGTACTTTCCAAGCACTTAGTACAGTGCTCTGCACACAGTAAGTGCTCAATAAATACGACTGAATGAATGAATTTCCTATTTTTTTCATGGTATTTGTTAAGTGCTTATTATGTGCCAGGCACTGCACTAAGCACTGTACTAATTAGGTTGGACATAGCCCCTGTCCCACATAGGGCTCACAGTCTTAATCCCCATTTTACACCTGAAACTGAGGCACAGATAAATTGACTTCCCCAAGGTCACGCAGCAGACAAATGGCAGAACCGAGATTAGAGTCCAGGTCCTCTATCTCTTGGGTCTGTTCTTTTTCTATTAGGCCATGCTACTTCTCCTATTAATAGCTCACCCTTCTTCTGACATGTTACAAGAATTCCTTGGAAATCTAAAATAAATTGGAATTTTATGGTAACTCAGGAGCTGAAAAAAAAAACAGTAGATGAGGAAACAAGGGAAGCAGTAGAAACTGTCAGGATAGGCTGCCAAAATTAGGAGACAATGTAACATTGATGAAAATAATATGCAAGGAATGATGGCTTAAGGGACAAAGCAGAATCTTTAACTAGGTTTTGCTCTGCATGGCATCAAGTAGGGGCATCAGCTACAGTCTGTGTCTGAGAAAGTATCTGTTCTTCTAGAAGGGAGCTTATAAAACTGTCACTGCATTAAATAAATCAAGTAGCAAATGGAAGACGCATAAATAACAATGCAGAATTCTTGATGCCAGCAGCACTGAGAGAAATGAAGCAAATCTAAACAAGTTTTTTTCCTCGTTAGACATGTGGTAAGCCAAGTTCTGCAAGCAGGCTCTTGATTGTGAAAACTAATATTGCTTTTTTATCCTGGATGGAGAGTGGTAGGGAGGTCAAGTGGTAGGGCAGTTGTTTTATAAATTTCTGCAGGCCAACAGTGCAAATCGGAAGAGGCAGGGGAAAGAGTGCAAACACTCTTCCTGCAACCGCTCTAGTTGAAAGCTAGTCAGCGATGCCCTCGAGAACATGCAACATACTGCTGTCCTCAGAGTTGTGGCAATTGGGAGATTGATAAGCTTATATTTGGCTGCCCATCTTTCTTGGATGGGAGTTGGAGGATCTGGGTTCTAATATCTCCTCCAAGAAGCCTTCCCTGACTAAGCCCTTCATTCCTCTTCTCCCACTCCCTTCTGTGTCACCTTGACTTGCTCCCTTTATTCGTCCTCCCCATCCAGACCCAAAGCACTTATGTAGATATCTGTAATTTTCTCTATTTATATTTATTTCTATTAATGTCTGTTTCCCCTTCTAGACTGTAAGCTCGTTGTGGGTAGTGGATGTGTCTGTAATATTGTTACATTGTTCTCTTCCAAGTGCTTTTTAAAGTGTTCTGCACACAGTAAGCACTCAGTAAATACAATTGACTGACTGACTGACTGACTGTGTGACATTGGGCAACTGTGTGACATTGTACTTCCCAAGTGCTTAGTACAGTGCTCTGCACACAGTAAGCCCTCAATAAATACGATTGATGATGATGATTGGGCAAGTCATTTATCTGTGCTCAGTTTCCTCATCTGTAAAATGGGGATTAAATTCCACTCCCTCCTACCTACCCTGTGAGTCCCATGAAGGAAAGAGACTGTATTCAAACTGATTATCGTGTATCTACCTCAGTGTTTAGAACAGTATTAGCACACAGCAAGCACTTAACAAATACCATTATCATCATCATCATTATTATTATTATTAACAAGAACCAGGCTGGGGAGGAAATGCTGCCAATCAATCAGTCATATTAATTGAGCACTTACTGTGTACAGACCGCTGTACTAAGCACTTGAGAGAGTACAATATAGTAGAGGAGGTAGACACATTACCTGCCCACAACGTGCTAACAGTCTAATGGAGAGACAGACATAAATGTAAATAAATAAATTACAGACATGGACATGCTGTGCTGTGGAGTTGAGGGAGGGGTGAACAAAGGGAGCAAATCAGGGTGATGCAGAAAGGATCAGGAAAAGAGAAAATGAGGGCTTAGTCAGGGTAGGTCTCTTAGGGGAGATGTGCCTTCAGTAAGGCTTTGAAGCGGGGGAAGTCACTGTCTGTAAGATATGAAAAGAGAGAGGGTTCCAGGTCAGAGGTAGGACATCGGTGAGAGGTCGGCAGTGAGACAGCTGCGATCAAGGTACAGTGAGTAGTTTGGCAATAAAGGAGCGTGAACTATGTTCACACCCCACAATGCCTCTTCTCCCTACCCGAACTTTTCCTCCATTTCCCTAAAGCTCATATATACATACCCACTCCTTGCCACCAACAGCACACAAGTACTCTTGTTTCCCCTATCTGTCATTTATTTTAACACCTGTCTCCCCAACTAGATTATAAACACTTTGAAGACAGGGATCATGTCTACCAATCCTATTGTAACAATAATAATAATAACAATAATAATCAATAATTATGGTATTTAAGTGCTTACTATGTGCCAAGCACTGTTCTAAGCACTAGAGTGTTCATTCATTCTTACAAGTGCATTTATTGAGTACTTACTGTGTGCAGAGCACTGTGCTAAGCGCTTGGGAAGTACCATTCAGCCACAAATAGACAATTCCTGCCCATAACGGGCCCACAGTCTTGAAATGGGGGGGAGACAGACATCAAAACAAGTAAACAGACATCAGAAGCATTGCTATAAATAGAATTATAGCTGTATGCACATAAAGACAAGGTAATTAGGTTGTCTCATGTGGGGCTCATAGTCTTAATCGCCATTTTACGGATAAGGTAGCTGAGGCACAGAGAAGTTAAGTGGCTTGTCCAAGGTCACACAGCAGCAAGTGGCACAGCTGGGATTAGAACCCACGTCCACTGACTCCCAAGCCCATGCTCTTTCCACTAAACCATGCTGCTACTTCCCCAAGTGCTTAGTACCATACTTTGCACATAGTAGCCACTTGACAAGTACTACTAAATGACCTTATTTTTCCTAAACACTCACATCAACGATCTCATTTTATCCTCACATTTCTATAAAATAGGAAGATGCAGATATTATTATTCCTATTTGGCAGATGAGGAAACTGGGTTTCAGAGCGGTTCCGTGACTTGCCCAAAGGCACACAACAAGCAAGGGACAAAGCTGGACTACAACCTTGGTCTCCTGGCTCCCGACCCAATCTCTTTCTATCTGACCATGACTGTAAAGGAATTTTAACATTTGCGCTTTACCTGACACGGAGAGTTCTGAGGATTAACCTGTGTGCCAACCACATTTTTCAGCTTCTTGGAAGAATGATGCTATCACATCTAGAGTAGTATTAGTATGTAAAACGTTTAGTACTTTTTTTTTAACTGTTAAGCAATAACTTGATACTCATGCTGGGAGCCCCTCAGTCAATCGATCCATCAATGGTATTTTATTGAGCACTTACTGTGCGCAGAGCACAGTACTAAGCACTTGGGAGAGTACAATAGAGTTAGAAGACACAATTCCTGCCTTTGAGGACCTTCCAATCTATTTGGGGAGAGAGATATTAAAATAAATTATAGATAGGGGAAGGGATAGAGTAGAGGCATATGGACCCAAGTTGTTCCCCAGCAGGTTTTGTGCACAGAACAGATTCACAACCCAAAAAAAGATTTATTCAAGCAGATCTGGGGTAGGCACACAACAAGCAAGGGGCAAAGCTGGACTACAACTGTGGTCTCCTGGCTCCCGACCCAATCTCTTTCTATCTGACCATGACTGTAAAGGAATTTTAACATTTGCGCTTTACCTGACACGGAGAGTTCTGAGGATTAACCTGTGTGCCAACCACATTTTTCAGCTTCTTGGAAGAATGATGCTATCACATCTAGAGTAGTATTAGTATGTAAAACGTTTAGTACTTTTTTTTTAACTGTTAAGCAATAACTTGATACTCATGCTGGGAGCCCCTCAGTCAATCGATCCATCAATGGTATTTTATTGAGCACTTACTGTGCGCAGAGCACAGTACTAAGCACTTGGGAGAGTACAATAGAGTTAGAAGACACAATTCCTGCCTTTGAGGACCTTCCAATCTATTTGGGGAGAGAGATATTAAAATAAATTATAGATAGGGGAAGGGATAGAGTAGAGGCATATGGACCCAAGTTGTTCCCCAGCAGGTTTTGTCCACAGAACAGATTCACAACCCAAAAAAAGATTTATTCAAGCAGGTCTGGGGTAGGGACAGCACACATCTACCCTTGCTAAGTTCCCATTTCTTTATCCAAACCCTAAGAGTTGCCCGCCTGGGCCTAACACCTGGAGTTCCATCTTTAGAGGGTGAAGCTATTCCTAGTTTTGGAACAGCTGAAAGATTATATTCGTTTTTATTTATGAAATGTGCTTGACCGGAGCCTGAAGCCAATTCTATGGAGTGCCATCCTCTGCCCCCCAGTATTATCTCTAGAATGAAATAACCACTGTCCTTGATGCTCCCTGTCAATATTTCAGAGTAGTAATATTCCCATCAGAAACTCCACACCATCAGATTCAAGGCACTCAATCAGATTTTTTCCCCTTACTTATCCTCACTCCTTCCCCACTGCAACCCAGGTCACACACTTTCTCCTCTAATACCAAACTATTCCCTCTTTCTCACTCTCACCTTGCCCATTATCATTCCCTCCCTCCTTCCTGGAATTCCCTCCCACTTCAAATCCCCTGAACCATAACTCTCCCCATCTTCAAGCCCTACTGAAATTATATGTCCTTCAGGAAGTCTACCCTGACTAATCTCCTCTCAACCCCCCATCTTATTTTCCCTCTCCACTGCCTGTCCTTATGCACTTTATCCCAGGCCCTATGCAGCGTGGCTCAGTGGAAAGAGCCATGGGAGTCAGAGGTCATGGGTTCTAATCCTGGCTCTGCCACTTATCAGCTGAGTGACTTTGGACTAGTCACTTAACTTCTCTGTGTCTCAGTTACCCCATCTGTAAATGGGCATTAAGAATGTGAGCCCTGCATGGGACAACCTGATTACCCTGTATCTACCCCAGCACTTAGAACAGTGTTTAACACATAGTAAGCACTTAACAAATACCATCATCATTATTATTATTATCATTTAGGTACTCACCCCAATCCCCACTCCCAGAGCACTTATATACCTATCTTTATACTCAGTTGCTTCCCTTACTTATAATTTATTTTAATGTTCACCTCTTCTATTAGACTCTAAGCTATTTGAGAACAGGGATCATATCTACCAATTGTATTTCACTTTCCCAAGTCCTTAAGACAGCACATTACAATAAGTAAGGGTCAATAAATACCACTGATTCTCAAGCCTGTAAACTCATTGTGGACAGGGAATGAGTCTACCAACTCTGTTGAATTGTACTCTCCCAAACCCTGACCATAATGTTCTGCACACAGTAAGCACTCAATGAATAGCAGTGAGTGATGGATTGATTGACAGACTGATTAGAGTACAGATAGGGGAATAGGGATGAAAGAAGCCTTTTCCATTACAGTATCTTCTATCTTGTGTCTATTTGAAAATGACCAATATAAAGTAAGTGCTGTAAAGGGCACTGAGTTAAATGAGACATCTTCAAATAACCACTTTGGGGGATTATTTTGTTTCATGTTATTTCACTTCTGACCTCTCAAATGCATTAAAGGATACATTAGTGGACAAATCAAATTTCTAAGGATATTTCACCTATGTATTCATTCTGCTTCTTAGCTATGGGAAATAATTACTATCATAAAAATGATCACATAGTTATCTGATACAATTTTGCTAAACAGCTTCAGTTACACAATTTTCTCCTCAGGACTCTTAATTATGACCTCGGCCTCCTTCTTCGGCTTTAATCTGAGCTAATAATCAGATTACGTATAATTAAGAAGTTTTGTAGGTTGGACTTGTTTAGTTGGTAACAATGTCACCTGCTGCACTAGAGACGATTTAGAATAATTACTTTGTGGTGAATAACTCAGCCACAGACCAGCAGTTGCCGCCACAGCACTCCTCTCATTTCCTAGTAAATTAATGTCTTTTTTCCCTGGAAACATAGATTTTCTGTCATGAAAATGTTCTTCCACTAGTTCAGAAGTGTGCAGACTCTATCTTGCTATCATTGTGCAATTCTCGGCAGATAACAAGAGTCCAATGTATTATTCATGTTCTATTGCTCTAATAAATAAAAGGATTAATTTATTTACAGCTTCCAATGTTCCTGGTTAATTATCTGTCTCATCTGACCTGGGTGAATGCAGGGACTGAAGTTGAGACTGGTTGTTCCCAGCCTAGTCTCTGCATGCCCTTTCCTCCCTTTCATACACGCCATCATAACAATGATAATATTTGTTAAGTGATTACTCTTTGCCAAGCATTGTCCTAAGCACTGGGGTAGATAGAAGATAATAATAATAATTACTAATTATGATACTTGTTAAGCACTTATGTGTCGAGCACTCTTCTAAGAGAAGAAGAGTGGTTCAGTGCTTCTAGAGAAGCAGCGTGGCTCAGTGGAAAGAATATGGGCTCGGGAGTCATAGGTCATGGGTTCAAATCCCAGATCTGCCAATTGTTAGCTGTGTGACTTTGGGCAAGTCACTTCACTTCTCTGGGCCTCAGTTACCTCATCTGTAAAATGGGGATGAAGACTGTGATAAACTTTATAAACCTGTATCCTCCCCAGTGCTTGGAACAGTGCTTTGCACATAGTAAGTGCCTAACAAATGTTGTCATTATTACTATTATTATTATTATTATTCTAAGCTCTAGGGTAGATACAAGTTATTCAGGTTGGTCACAGTCCCTGTCCCACATAGGGCTCACACTCTTAATCCCCATTTTACAGATGAGGTAACTGAGGCCCAGTGAAGTGAAGTGACTTGCCCAAGGTCACACAGCAGAGAGGTGGTGGAGGCGGTATTAGAACCCATGACCTTCTGACTCCCAGGCAACTAAGTGCCCTATCCACAAAGCCATGCTGCTTCTCCAGATGATTAGGTGGGCTCTCAGTCTAAGTAGAAGGTAGAAGGGGTATTTAATCTCCGTTTTACAGAGGGGAAAACTGAGGCACAGAGAAGAGCCTTGCCCAAGGTCACACAAGTGACACAAGTGGCCGAGCCAGGATTAGAGCTCAGATCCTCTGACTCCCAGATTTGTGCTCTTTCCACTAAGCCATGCCACTCCATGGGGCCCATGGAGACAATGGCCCCCACAGCTTTTATGGCTGGACTCCCAGACTTCCTCATTCCAGCTCTCTGAAAAGACCTCTTTCCAATCAGGATCAAATGGTGCTGTTCTGACCTTTTAGTTCTTTGAAGCTTATCCCTTCCTAGGCCCCATCTCCCCTAACAGTCGTGTCCCCTTCTCCCCCTTGTAATCAGAATGATCCCCTCTCAGTATCACACCCAGAAAGTTTCCGGTACTTTACCAGTCTCGGCTATAGGAGGGAGAGTCAAGCAGAGGCCTACCCATTCCATTCCTAAATTGGGCAGTGGCTTGCAATCAATCAATCAATCAATCATATTTATTGAGCGCTTACTAAGCGCTTGGGAAGTACAAGTTGGCAACATATAGAGACGGTCCCTACCCAACAGTGGGCTCACAGTCTAGAAGGGGGAGTGGAAGGCAATCTGCTTCAAGTCCAAACTCACCTCCACTAGGCAGCAGTGGCATGGGAGAGAATGGAGGGTGGAATCTCAAGTTTACTGGATGGAAGAAAGCAGTGGTAAACCATTTCCATATTTTTACCAAGAAAACTCTATGGATATACCACCAGAATGATTGCAGATGGAGAGTGGAGCATTCTAGGAGAGATGCGTCCATGGAGTTGCTATGGATAGGAGACGACTTGATAGCATAAGACAAGAGTCAGAATGAAAAGTTTGACCCTATAATGCGCATATACCACTGCCTTCAGCTCCTAAGTCATAGGATCATAGACTGGCCTCAGGCTGTTGATAAAGGAGGGAGAGTAGTACCACCTGTACATCGATCCATCTATTTTCTTTCATTGGTGTGCTAAAGAATTCAGGGAACTCACCAGCATAGAGATAATAATAATAATAATAATAATAATAATAATAATAATAATAGTATTTATTAAGTGCTTACTATGTGCAAAGCACTGTTCTAAGCACTGGGGAGGTTACAAGGTGATCAGGTTGTCCCATAGGGGATCACAGCCTTAATCTCCATTTTACAGATGAGGTAACTGAGGCACAGAGAAGTTAAGTGACTTGCCCAAAGTCACATAGCTGACGATTGGCGGAACCGGGATCTGAATCCATGACATCTGACTCCAAAGCCCGTGCTCTTTCCACTGAGCCATGCTGCTTCTCAAATGGCCATTTGAACCTCCAACTTCCGTCAAATATCCATTATTCCAGATCATCTATTTGGCAAGGATCAGACCGACTTTGGCTGGATCAATTAATGGAAGACAGCTTCAGAGCAGGTTATTAAATGGAAATATTTGGGAAGTTCATTCATTATTTCATTCATTCAATCGTATTTACTGAGCACTTACTGTGTTCAGAGCGCTGAGTAAGCATTTGGGAGAGTACAGTATGACAATAAACAGATACAAACCCTGCCCACAATTAGCTTACAGTCTGGAGGGGGAGACAGATATTAATGTAAATATAGAGAAGCAGCGTGGCTCAGTGGAAAGAGCACGGGCTTTGGAATCAGAGGTCATGAGTTCGATTCCCAGCTCTGCCACTTGTCAGCTGTGAGACTTTGGGCAAGTCACTTAATTTCTCTGGGCCTCAGTTACCTTATCTGTAAAATGGGGATGAAGACTGTGAGCCCCCCGTGGGACAACCTGATCACCTTGTAACCTCCCCAATGCTTAGAACAGTGCTTTGCACATAGTAAGCGCTTAATAAATGCCATTATTATTATTATATTACAAATAAATAAATTTCAGATAAGCACATGACCATATGAGTAATAATAAATAAATTATTATAAATTACAGATAGGTACATCTGTAATTACATATGTAATGATCTGTAATCATTGTACATATATATGGGCAGTTAGAAGTTTCAGCCCATATCATGGGTCAGATGACAAGGACGATAATAACCAAACAAGTTTCCGCTGGTGGCACTTTGAGAGACCAAATCCTAACCTGGATGAATTTTTATCTGACCGAGGATAGCGTTGCTTAGGCTTATGCCTAGTGAGGCTGTTGCAAGCCCAAAGGCAAGAGTGGTAAGCAATGCAGTCCAAGAGGAGGAAAGCCTGGTCAAAGGGCGGAATGAAGGAAAATAAGGCTGAAAGGGGAGGAGGAAATTGAAAAATCGGGGACATTTAAGCAGCGGATCACAGGCAACATCTAACCTGCAAGGCTTATGATCCATCAGTTAGCAATGGCACTAATTTCAGGAACATAACACTGTACAATTTGATATGAAAAAAATTGCTGTTTCTACTTCAGACCTTTAACATCTGCTCCCATTCATTCATTCAGTCGTATTTATTGAGTGCTTACTGTGTACAGAGCACTGTACTAAGCACTTGGGTGGTACAAGTTGGCAACATATAGAGACGGTCCCTACCCAACAATGGTCTCACAGTCTACAACTACAACAACAACAACAACAACAATCACAACGTGCTCCCATTCCATTGCTCACTAAAGTTTAACCACAGTGTTCTTGTAGTATTTCAGAAGGAATATCATCAGCCCAAGAACATTGTCTCATCATTTCTTCAGAGAGATACAATGTAGCTAGGTCTTAGAGATTTCCAGTGAGAAAGAGAAGCGTTTTTGAGATCCACAGGAAGTCAATGATCCAGTGAGCAAAGTATCCCTAGGAATCCACTGCAGATGGGGTTAAGAGTGTATATATCTCTGAGGCTTTATTAGAAAAGAGATTTGGCTAGCTTAGAGCTCTCTTTTGTGGCCTAGGCTAGGCAGAAGGCACTACATTAATACTTAAAATCTGGCATCCTATTGAATAACGGGAGGGGGTCTTTGTGATTTTTCAAAAGGCTTCTTACTCTTTCCACTATGAAACCTTACTTAAATCTACCAATCCCTACATTCAGGATGCTAACCTTTTTATAGATCAATCAATAGTATTTAACGAGCACTGTCTCTGTGCAGAGCACCGTTCTCAAAACTTGGGTTGGCACAGTAGACTAGGTATACATGATTTCTGCCCTCAAGGAACTTAAAATCTAGTAGAGGAAGTGGACGCTAAAATGCATATTTGGAAAGGAAGAAGTTTCTTAGAGCTTTCTCGGAGAGCAGGTAGTAGGCCAAGAATGCTTACTCTTTCTTAAAAATGTCCAAATTGAATCCCACTGTGGATTCTCTGTGCCTCAGTTCCCTCATCTGTCAAATGGGAATGAAGACTGTGAGCCCCACGTGGGACAACCTGATCACCTTGTATCCCCCCGCAGTGCTTAGAACAATATTTTGCACATGGTAAGCGCTTAACAAATACCATCATTTTTATTATAAGCGCTTAGTACAGTGCTCTGCACACAGTAAGCACTCAATAAATATGATTGAATGAATAATCCTGCCTGCTCTTTGATCTTGAGAGTAGCTCCTGAATTGGGTTCTTTAGATCTTTATCCATGCATCGATGGAGAGTGTAGCCTAGGTAGTAGAATTTGGTGATAACATTAGTTCTTATGTTGTCAATGCAAATCTTTGGTGGTGTAAATGTCCTTCTAGGTTTAGGCTCAGACAACTTTTAAAATTTGTCAGTTCAAGCTGAGCTGACTTTATGAGGCAATAATTGTTAATCATCTGAACACCGGATTATGCATGAACAGTTCCTAAGTGACTTTCTCATAGACTTTTGATGAAGCTCTTGTCTACTGCGGAAAGAGCATGGGCTTTGGAGTCAGTGGTCATGGGTTCAAATCCCGGCTCTGCCAATTGTCAGCTATGTGACTTTGGGCAAGTCACTTAACTTCTCTGTGCCTCAGTTACCACATCTGTAAAATGGGGATTGACTGTGAGCCCCACGTGGGACAACCTGATCACTTTGTAACCTACCCAGCACTTAGAACAGTGCTTTGCACATAGTAAGTGCTTAATAAATGCCATTATTATTATTATTATTATTATCGTTGTTATTATTATTATTACTGTGCTGCAAGAGTGGATCAGAAATGTACTCTGATACCAGTGTCCATGTCCCTTATCTCCTCAGGCATGGAGGCATAGAAAAGACTGAAAAGCAGTGATGGTTTGCCCTGGGCCATCCACACTGCCTCACCAGGTTCCTTTGTGCCCAAGTAACCACTGACTCTGCAAAGTGGGAGAAAACTCAGTTTTCCAGGACTCAGCATGCAACATATTCTAATGTGACACTGTACCCAGAAGCAGCATGGGATAGTGGAAAGAGCACAGGACCAGGAGCCAGGAGACACTAGTTCTAATCCTAGCTCTGCCACTTACCTCCCATGTGACCTTGGACTAGCCACTTACCTTCTCTGTGCCTCAGTTTCCTCATCTGCAAAGTCTTTCTTCCTTTCCCCTTGACTGTGTCCAATCTGGTAACTATTCCAGCTCTTAGCACAGTGCTTGGGCCTTAATAAATGCATGATTGTTATTTTTAGTATTATTATTATTTTTCTTCCAGCATGGCCAGGGAGGAACTACCATAAGAGAAACACAAGGAAGATTTGCTGAGAAATTAAATTTTGGATTTGTTTCCCCTGAATACTTTCATCTGCCTAAAATCCAAAGTATCTTTTTGCTGCCACTGGATTGATTTGATTACTTTTCATTTTCAGATGTGAAAGTGAATTTAGTCATGCGTAACCAATCCTTTCTATTTCTATAAGTCAACATGAACCTTTTCAAAATAAATGATATTCCAGTAGCCATGAGAGCTAATCTAAATGAATCTTCATGCATTAATCTTAGCAAATAAAGGTATCCATTGTCCACGTGACATCACTTTTAAAATATTGTTTCCAGGATCCTTTCATATACATTCAATCATATTTACTAAGCACGTACTGTGTGCACAGCACTATACTAAGCACTTGGAAAGTACACTTCAGCAATAAAGACAGACAATCCCTGCCCGCACTAGGCTTACAGTCTAGAAGGAGGAAGACAGACATCAAAACAAGTAAACAGGCGTCCATATAAATAAATAGAATTATAGATATATACAGAATTATAGATATATACACACTAGCCCTGAGCGCGATAAATGTTTGATGAGAAACCACCACCTGGAAAGAGAAGTGATAAGAGAGTTTGAGAGAAACATCTCTGCATGGAACAACCATCAGAATAATAATTAATAATAATAATTATGGCATTTGTTAAGTGCTTACTATGTGACAGGCACTGCACTAAGCAAATTGGGTTGGACACAATCCCAATCCCCATTTTACAGATGAGGTAACTGAGACACAGAGAAGTAAAGTGACTTGCCCAAGGTCACACAGCAGACAAGTGGCAGAGCCAGGATTAGAACCCACTACCTTCTGACACCCAGGCCCGGGCTCTATTCCACTACGCCACACTGCTTCTCTGAACAGGAGAACAGGAGTTGACTGGGGGATGGGAAAAGTGGAGGGACAGAGAAAGAAAAAAGAAAAGTAAAAGCAGAAAACAGGAGTGGAGTCTGGATCATAGGGAGGGAAGTTAAAAAGGTTTTAAAAAGATCAAGAAAATACAAAGGTTATTGTGAGATCTGGTTTCAAGTCCCCAACCAGGGTGAGGGAGCGTGAGAAGCCTCTTCCAGCTGAAAAGGAGGACTTGACCTAAAAGGTTTGAGACTCATTGGCCTACCCGTTTAATTATATCTGGATAAAATGCTTGGTGTTGAATCCCCTTATCCAAGTGCTCGGTGGTCACAATCTGCACCATTCTTTCTCTATTGTAGTACTACAAAACCCCCTTTAAACCTTTATGTCCCCCAAGAGAGGACAAGATGATTAGTGTTTCAAGCCTATGTAAGGTGTTTCTGTTTGTTACAGAGTTGGATGAGCAACCACTGGAGGCTCTTAAGGAGTGGGGAAAAATGGACCGAACGTCTTTTAGAAAAATAACCAGGGCAACGGAGTGAAGTATGGACTGAAGTGGGGAGGTAAGATAAATGCTCGGATTAATATAATACCAGGAAAGGGCGGATTTTAGCGATATTGGGTTGGCTGGATCGACAGGATTTGGTGACAGATTGACTATGTGGGTTGAATGAGAGAGATGAGTCCAGAATAATGCCAATATCATGTATCTTGCTTCCAAGCATTTGGTGACGGCACTTTCCATTCAGTAGGTTCTCTTCCTCCCTTCAAGGCCCTACTGAGAGCTCACCTCCTCCAGGAGGTCTTCCCAGACTGAGCCCCTTCCTTCCTCTCCCCCTCATCCTCCTCCATCCCCCCCATCTTACCTCCTTCCCTTCCCCACAGCACCTGTATATATGTATATATGTTTGTACATATTTATTACTCTACTTATTTATTTATTTATTCTACTTGTACATATCTATTCTATTTATTTTATTTTGTTAGTATGTTTGGTTTTGTTCTCTGTCTCCCCCTTTTAGACTGTGAGCCCACTGTTGGGTAGGGACTGTCTCTATATGTTGCCAACTTGTACTTCCCAAGTGCTTAGTACAGTGCTCTGCACACAGTAAGTGCTCAATAAATACAATTGATTGATTGATTGCTCAAAAAAAGTCACCGGTTGATTGTTTGCTACAGGTACAGCCTGATGTAGGTCCAAAATACCCACCCTGTGTGACTCTTAAATATCTCAGTCTTGAAGGCTCCTAGCTGGCAAAGCCAGCCCAGTTCCAGGCAGAACAGCTTCAGGGTGTCCATGTCAAGCTGGCCTGGAACTCTGGGTGGATTTCCAAGTCTGACCTTTCATTAAGTTGAATCTGTCTTTCAAGCACTTAGTACAGTGCTCTGCACATAATAAGTGCTCCATAAATATGACTGATTGAGGGATTGAGCACCTACTGTGTGTCGGATCCGGCAGCAGGCACTTGAAACATTTCAGTAAATTCAATTCAGAATCCTTGCCTTCGAGGCACTTACAATCATATGGAAAGACTCAGGTTAGACGCGACCTCCCACGCTTACTCTGGATGGAGGGTATCCCTGGAACCCCCAGTTCAGTTTGAACCCCAAGCCTTGGTACTGGGACTCCGGTAGGGGAAACTACCCATATTCATCCCATATTCCGCTGGCATTTTATATCAACTTCTCTTTTTCTTTGCTTATTTTCTTAAATTTTACATTAAACAAACCAAGGTTCCTGTTTATACTCATGAAGGAGGAGGAAGTGGTTAAGGAGGAGTTATGAATTTTGTCTTTTGCTGGTATAGTTCCTTTTGTCCTTTGCGCACCTCTTCAGTGACTCAGTGGTCCTCTTTGTGTAATGGGGAGAATACTCATGAGCTCTCATTCTCTCCATCTAATAACAATAATAATAATAATAATGATGATGGTATTTGTTAAGTGCTTACTATTTGCAAAGCACTGTTCTAAGCGCTGGGAAGGTTACAAGGTGATCAGGTTGTTCCATGGGGGGCTCACAGTTTTAATCCCCATTATTCAGATGAGGTAACTGAGGCACAGAGAAGTTAAGTGACTTGCCCAAAGTCACACAGCTGACAGTTGGTGGAGCTGGATTTGAACCCATGACCTCTGACTCCAAAGCCTGTGCTCTTTCCACTGAGTCACACCTCTATCTCTCTCACTTTCTCTTTCAAAGATGTGCTGTAAAGATTAATGAATTGATACCCATAAATAGCCTTTTAAGCTCCTCAAAGGTAAGACTGGTATGGTAAGAATGATTGCATCCTTCCATTATGGATAGTCTGTTATTAAATTTGAAATTTTTGCTCTATAACTGCAAAGATAAAATCCAGCCACCAGGTCTGGGTGGAAAGAGCCTATCTAGGCCAAAAAGGGAAGACTAGAAAGAAACCCTAGGACAAGCTACTAGCACATAAAATAATATAAATCCAAATTGTATCTTATTGTAACCAATTGTATTGTAGAGAAGCAGTGTGGCTCAGTGGAAAGAGCAGGGGTTTTGGAGTCAGAGGTCATGGGTTCAAATCCAAGCTCCACCAACTGTCAGCTGTGTGACTTCGGGCAAGTCACTTCACTTTCTCTGTGCCTCAGTTACCTCATCTGTAAAATGGGAATTAAGGCTCTGAGCCCTCTGTGGGACAACCTGATCACCTTGCAACCTCCCCAGCACTTAGAACAGTGCTTTGCACATAGTAAGCGCTTAATAAATGCAATTATTATTATTATTATTATTCTCATTTCACTAATTATTCCTTCTCTTTCCCTGTGCAATTGTAATGTAGTTAATCATTTGGAAAAAAAAAAACTGTGCACAAGGGATTTTGAGAATTCCAAGTCCAAGTAAAGAGGACTCATTTTCTCATAATTAATCATTTTTCATAAGAAAATATTTTTGCACTTTCTATGAAGTTTATGAAGAGAAAGCACATCCATTCAATGCACTGAGTATTTGGCTCATGGGTGTGGATCTTAAATTCTAAGTGCTCTGGAAGGGAAGGAGAAAAGAAGTTTATTCCCCTGGACATACATTGATTATTCTTCCCTAAAACACCTAACCTACTCTTCCCCACCCATCTTCTGGGAGTCCTTGAAAGAGATGCTGCCAGAAATGTTTCTGGCCAGACTCAACATAAACCCCGGTAATCACTGCAAGGGAATGCTCATTAAAAATACATTTCATCTACATAGACAAATTGGATTGGGAAATTAAAGACTATCTGGTGAATTTGATACTAAAATCAGTATAATTCATTCAAGCTCTCAAACCCATTATATCCTCAATAGCAGGATAATCATCTAAATAATTTTGTAAACTTTCTACTTAAGGCAAACAATGCCAACCAGAGCCATAATCTTCAAGCCAGTCCATGCCATTTTATTTTAAGCTCCTTGAGGACAGGGATAATGCTTACCAAATCTACTGTACTCTCCCAAGTACATAGTAAAGTGCTCTGCAGACATTACGCATTCAGTAAATATTATTAATTAATTGATAATAACAATGCAAATACACACATACACACTTGTTGGGGAAGGAGAGAGTTAATGTTGGGAAGAGGGCTTGGAGGGGGACATTCATTCAATCGTGTTTATTGAGTGCTTACTGTGTGCACAGCACTGTACTAAGCGCTTGGGAAGTACAAGTCAGCAACATATAGAGACAGTCCCTACCCAACATTGGGCTCGCAGTCTAGAAGGGGGAATTTCTAGCAGAACCTGCTTCCTGGGGAAATAGTAGGATTGTACATTAAGAGATGGGGACCCTCCAGTGCAATAGCCAGAAGCAGTGTGGCCTGGGAGTCCACCACTTGTCTTCTGTGTGACCTTGGGCAAGTCACGTAACTTCTCAGCCTCATTTACCTCATCTGGAAAATGGGGATCAAGACTGTGAGCCCCATGAGGGATATGGACTATGTCTAACCTGATTAGCTTTTATCTATCCCAGAGCTTAGTACAGTGCCTGGCACAAGTGAAAACACTTAACAAATACCGTTAAAACAAATTAATGAAATTAGTGCTGGTGCCAATGAGAAATTGACCAGAAGCCTTGCTGCGATAAGGGAGGAGCTGTCCACCATTAGCTAACCTACCTCGTTGTGAACAGGGAATGGGTATGTTTGTTAATTTATCGTACTCTCCCAAGTGCTTGGTACAATGCTCTGCACACAGTAGACACTCATTAAATACGACTAACTGGCCAAAGAACGAGATATGTGCAGTGGCAAAAATGGCAGTTTTTACAGTCAGAAAATCATTTGAATGGTCATGCCAAGTGTAACACGCCAGCACATATTAAGCCTGTGCAGTGGACAATGTGAGTAGACTTCTAGACTGTGAGCCCACTGTTGGGTAGGGGCCATCTCTATAAGTTGCCAAATTGTACTTCCCAAGCGCTTAGTACAGTGCTCTGCACATAGTAAGCACTCAATAAATACGATTGAATGAATGAATGAATAGAGAACGAAGTGATAAACATTGCTCCACCCTCTGGGAGGTGCTCATGGGAACCAAGAGTGATAAAATGTGAGCCTCAGAAAAGGACAAGTGCTTTCTTGCCCCTAAGGCTCCGGCCCCTAGATCTCTCCCCTTTGCCCACAAATGTCCTCTTGCTTCCCTTCAATAATCACTCTTCCTCCAGCCCCTGATTCTTTATGTACCTAAAACTACTGTAACTTATTAGACCATCCATATCCCCCTCTAGATCATAAGCTGTTTGTGGGCATTGCTAATGTCTATCAACTTTCATTTACTGTACTCTCCCAAGCGCTTAATATAGTGCTCTGTACATGGTTAGCACTCATTAAATACCCTTGATTTTTTTATATTCTATTAAGCACTATGTACAAGGCAGGCTGGGGAAGATACAACTGATCGGGTTGGACACAGTCCTTGTCCTACAAAGGGCTCACAATCTTAATCCCCATTTTATAGATGAGGTAGCTGAGGCACAGAGAAGTGAAGTGACTTGCCCAAGGCCACACAGCAGACATGTAGCAGAGCTAGGATTAGAACCCAGGCCCATGCTCTATCCACTAGGCCATGCTGCTTCTCTGATGGACTCTGATAGACTCTGATGGACTTCTAGACTGTGAGCCCACTCTTCTAGACTGTGAGCCCACTGTTGGGTAGGTACCATCTCTATATGTTGCCAACTTGTACTTCCCAAGCGTTTAGTACAATGCTCTGCACACAGTAAGCGCTCAATAAATATGATTGAATGAATGAATGAATGAATGATGGAGATTCTGTTTTGCTGCCAATGTCTGGCTGCCAGGCTTCTCAGTCTCTTTTTATTTGGAGGTCTACTTTGGCAGAGAGGGACATTCTGACAGGAGATAAGGTCTGTGAGGACTCAGACAATAAATTCAACTTTATTCATGTAACGGGTGTCACTTGCTGTTGAAAAACTATTCCGGTGGGGAAATGGGGAAGGAGTCACATGGTCTCTTCAATAGTCATGAGCCTGCAGATGAAAGAGTCAACTTTGTTTTCAATCAATCAATAAGGTTTACTGAGTACTCACCATGGTGAATACTATACTAAGCCTTGGTAGAATATAATAAAGGTAATAGTCATGGTCCCTGTCCTAAAAGAGTTTACAGACTAGTGTGGTAGACACTAAAACTAAACTAGCACACTTCCCCCATTCAAAGCCCTACTGAAAGCTCACCTCCTCCCAGACTAAGCCTCTCTTTTCCTCTGCTCCCCCTCTCCTCCCTATTTCCCCAATCCGCTCCCTCTTCTCTACCAGCCCCCACACTTGTGTATATCTGTATGTATTTATAAGTATAATTCTATTTATTTTTATTAATGATGTGTCTATATCTATAATTCTATTTATTTAAAATGATGCTACTGATGCCTGTTTACTTATTTTGATGTCTTTCTCCCCCCTTCTAGACTGTGAGCCCACTGTGAGCAAGGATTATCTCTATTTGTTGCTGAATTGTACTTTCCCAAGCGTTTAGTACACTGCTCTGCACACAGTAAGAGCTCAATAAATACGATTGAATGAATGAAATAATTTACCAATAGAAAGTAGGAAGGTATACACTTAGATGAGTACTGTAGAGTACAGTAGAGCACTGTACTAAATGCTTGGGAGAGTACAATATAACAGAGTTGGTAAATACATTCCCTACTCATGAGTAAAAGAGTACTAGAGGTAGTTGTGAGTATGTAAGTGCGAGGTTGGAGCAAAACGCTAAAGTAGTAGTTGGGGACTAAAATTGAGGGAGATTAGTGATTAATTGGGGAAGGCCTCCTCAAGAGCTCATGATTTCAAAGGGCCTTGAAGATGGGGAGAGCGGTGATCTGTCTGATATCCTGAGCATTGGGTCGGAGCTGGGACAGACAAGAAAGAGTTTCAGTGGAAAGTTATCTTTAGAGGAATAAAGACTATAAGATATAGTGGGAGAAGAAAGTGGGTAAGTGAGGAGAGAAAGTTAATTGAATGTTTTACAGTCAATGGTCAGGAGTTTCTGCTTGATGCTGATATAAACAGAAACCATTGAAGGCTTTCAAGGAGAGGGGAGACAGTGCAAAATAACACATTAGGAAAACAATCAGTATGGTAGGGTGAAATATGGATTGGAGAAGGGTGAGGCTGGAGACAGGGTGAGGCTGGAGACAGGAGACAGGCAGACAGGAGACAGAGGCTGTGAGGATGCTGATTCATTCATTCAATCGTATTTATTGAGCACTTCCTGTGTGCAGAGCACTGTACTAAGCACTTGGGAAGTACAGGTCGGCAACATATAGAGACAGTCCCTACCCAGCAACGGGCTCACAGTCTAGAAGAGGGAGAGAGACAACAAAACAAAGCATGTAGACAGGTGTCAAAACCGTCAGAATAAATAGAATTATAGCTATATGCACATCATTAATAAAATAAATGTAGTAAAAATGTACAAGTAAAATAGAGTAATAAATCTGTACAAATATATACAAGTGCTGTGGGGAGGGGAAGGAGGTAGGGCGGGGGGCGATGGAGAGGAGGAGAGGAAAATGGGGGCTCAGTCTGTGAAGGCCTCCAGGAGGAGGTGAGCTCTCAGTAGGGCTTTGAGGGGAGAAAGAGAGCTAGTTTGGCAGATGTGTGGAGGGAGGGCATTCCAGGCCAGGGGAAGGACATGGGCCAGGGGTCGATGGCGGGACAAGTTAGAATGAGGCATAGTGAGGAGGTTAGCGGCAGAGGAGCAGAGGGTGCAGGCTGGGCTGTAGAAGGAGAGAAGGGAGGGGAGGTAGGAGGGGGTGAGGTGATGGACAGCCTTGAAGCCGAGAGTGAGGATGCAGTAAGAGAGTGAGGATGCAGGATGCTGATGCAGTAGTCAAGCCGGGATAACAAAAGTCTGGACCAGGGTGGTGGCCATCAGATGAAGAAGAGAAAAGAAAAGTTATGAAGGAAAAAGGATTTATTGACAGACTGGATAAAGACTTGAAAGAGTGCTCTCCACACAGCAAGTGCTCAGTAAGTATCACTGAAGGAAGGTGGAGTTAAGGAATGCCTTCCCAGACTAAGCCCCCGACCTTTTCATCTACTCCTCCTCCCCCACCCATCACCCTGACTCACTCCCTCTGCTCAATCCCCCTACAGACCCAACATCACTTGTATATAAATATACATATTATTCTATTCATTTTATTAATGATGTGTATGTATCTATAATTCTATTTATTTATACAGGCTATTGATGCCTGTTTACTTGTTTTGTTGTCTGTCTCCCCCCTTCTAGACTGTGAGCCTGTCATTGGGTAGTGATTGTCTCTATTGTTGAATTGCACTTTCCAAGCGCTTAGTACAGTGCTCTGCACACAGTAAGAGCTCAATAAATACGATTGAATGAATACTTCAGAGACAGAAGGGATCAGAAAGGCCACGCTGCTCAGAAAACATCAGTATTTGTTGCTGACTGTGAGCCAATTGGGTAGGGATCGTCTCTATTTATTGCTGAATTGTACTTTCCAAGTGCTTAGTACAGGGCTCTGCACACAGTAAGCTCTCAGTAAACACGATTGAATGAATGAATGAATGAATGAACCTCTGGGCTGATGTACCCCTGCAACTCAGGCCTCTAACACCTATCCTTTTCCCTTAGGCAGAAACTCTGGGAGTTCAACTATTGAATTTAAGCCCTGATTATCATTACCTTATACAGTGGAAGCCCGTCTCTCTATATATATTACTAGCCTTTGTGGTAGATTCCAAGAAGCTACATCAGATGAAAAACTGATCCTCTTGTTATCATGCCTCAAAAATATCAATGCATCAATCAACGGTATTGATTGAATACTTGTGTGCAGAGCACTGTGCTAAGCTCTTAGAAGAGTAACATAGAGTTGGTAGACATGGTCCTTGCCCTCAAGGAACTTAATCAATCATATTTATTGAGTACTTACTACAGTGCTTTGCATATAGTAAGCACTTAACAAATATCATCATTATTATTACTTACTGTGTGCTTGGGAGAATACAATATAACAGATTTGGTCATGTTGATTCCCTGCCCACTATGAGTTTACACTCTAAAGTGGGGAAAGAACTGGAATTTCATTTCCATTTTAAAGATGAGGAGACTGAGGTACAGGGAAGTTAAGTGACTTGCCCAAGGTCACACACTACAGAAGTGGCAGCGCTGGGATTAGAACCCACAACCTCTGCCTCCTCAGCCTGGGCCCTTTCCACTAGGCCAAGATTACAATCTAGTGGACAGACCCAGAAGCTCCCTATCTTTGGTGGCAATGCCATGTTATCCCTGAACTTCAACCAAAAAGAAAACTATCAATCTACATTCCACTGAAATGGCACTTATTAAGCACTTACTGTGCATCAGATACAGTACTAAGCCCTGTGGTATAGACAAGATAATCGGGAGAGACACAGCCCAAATCCCATGTAGAGCTCACAGTCTTAATTTCCATTATACAGATAAGGTAACTGAGACACGGAGAAGTTAAGCAACCTGCCCAAGGTCACACAGCAGATGAGGCGGAGCTGAGATTAGAATAATTAAGCCCCCTTTCCTCTTCCCTCACTCCCTTCTGTATTGCCTTGTCTTACTCCCTTTATTCATTCCCCCTACCAGCCCCACAGCATTTAGGTACCTACCTGTAATTTATGTACTTATATTCATATATTTCCCCCCCCCCCCGCCCCCAGACTGTAAGCTCATTGTTGGCAGGGAATTTGTCTGTTTACCATTGTATTGTACTCTTCCAAGCACTTAGTACAGTGCTCTGCACACAGTAAGTGCTCAATAAATAGGAATGAATGAATGAACACTGAAGAGACAAGTTACAGGGCTCGTTCACCAGTTTTCTGTCCATTCTTTCACAGGGGCCAGAGACCAACGGGACACCTTGAAACGGGAGGACAGATGCGAACAGGACTTGTGAAAAGACCCCAAAAGGCATAACTGTATACAATATGGAAATTACATGCTTAGGAAAGTCAAGTTGTGCTCTGCTCTCACCACCGAGACATGCAGCAGTGGCCCAGGTGTCTTTCTGTGCCCAAAAGGCCAAATGCCCGCTCTGCAACCAGAACCAACACACTGAGGCAAGAGCCACGGGACAGGTGAGTGTCTCGTGGGTGGGACCCAGGTGCCCCACTGCTGATGGGGATCATAAGTGGATTCCTCCCATGTAGGGAGAGCACATGGTGAGCGCTAGCTGCCCACCATGTGCGCGGGGAATGGAATGAATTCCTGCCATGTGGGAAAGTAAGTGGATTCCTCCCAAGTGGGGAGTACACATGGGTGAGGGCTAGCCGCCTCACCCACGCACCATTAACGGATGATTGTGTTCCTCCCGTTAGGGAAGCTCAAATATTGCTAATTGACTATATTCCTCCCGAAAGGGAAGCTCAATCCATTCATTCATTCAATCATATTTATTGAGCGCTTACTGGGTGCAGAGAACTGTACTAAGCACTTGGGAAGTACAAGTTGACAACATATAGAGACGGTCCCTACCCAACAGCGGTCTCACAGTCTAGAAGGGGGAGACAGACAACAAAACAGCAGCATGGCTCAGTGGAAAGAGCCTGGGCTTTGGAGTCAGAGGTCATGGATTCAAATCCCGGCTCCGCCAATTGTCAGCTGTGTGACTTTGGGCAAGTCACTTCACTTCTCTGGGCCTCAGTTCCCTCATCTGTAAAATGGGGATGAAGACTGTGAGCCCCCTGTGGGACAACCTGATCACCTTGTAACCTCCCCAGTGCTTAGAACAGTGCTTTGCACATAGTAAGTGCTTAACGAATGCCATCATTATTGTTATTATTCTTACCAGAACTCAAGGTTTGTGGAACTGGAGTCACATCTTTTGACAGTAGAGCTGGCTGTACCAGCAGGGGTGGTGGGAGAAAGACATTTGGTCCTAATGAGTTGGGCTGTCCATCACGCTAAGATGTTCTTTGTGGCCAGGGCTGTCTCCCAGTTTCCTTCTAATGCCCTCAGAAGGAAAACCACTAGATGGTGTTTTTATAACCTCTCGGGCTGGATAAAGCCACTTTTCAGAGAGCTTCAAAAACTCCTCAGACCTGCTTTTATGCAGAGGACCAGCTCAAGAGCCCATTATTTTGGAGAGTCGCCCAGCATTTGTGAACGCTTGGCATCATCAGGACTGTTATTTCTGAGGATAAACCAAATAAAACCTTTAAAAGGTAAGTGCCCTGAAATTCCTCTTCCTGACAAAAGCACTAACACTAAATCAGTTTTGGGATTTCCCAAGGAATTCTTCATTGCAGTAACATGGACAAGCTGCCTAATGTATTATCTTCTACCAGATCCTCAAAGAAGTTAGAGCAAACAAAGGCTGAATTCTTGGAATTAAAAATCAAGAATATCCACTTCCCAAGTTAGAAGATGAGGAAAAAAGTCACAGGCAGTATGGTCTGTTTCTCCTAAAACCTTTCCAGGCAGTAGTATGTTCCGCTATGTAAGTAAGGGGGGGTGGGGGGGGACTCTTGGGGTGTGTGGGGTGTGGGGTGTGTGTGTGTGTGTGTGTGTGTTTTTTACCGGGAGGACCACAACACCATTGAAAACAGAAAATGGAGAGCTTAAAATTTTTGTACTTTTCTTGGTTGAACAACATGTTCTGTTAGAGACGAAAGCTTACGTAACCACTGATTGTATTTCTGGACCAGGGCAGAGGCCTGAGGTAAGGAAGAAGAGAGTTGGAAACACAAGTTGTATCTGTCCATTGATAAAGTACTCATAGAAAAAGAGAGGAATTGCAGCACCCTAAAAATCAACAGGACTGCCGACATACTGACAGCAATTTCATCCTGGCGAAACCTTTAGCTTGCATAACTTAGGGGCAGGACTGTGCAGCGCGGAGTGAGTAGGAATGTTTTGCTGACTGCTGTTGAAATTGGTAACAGACTTTGCATATTATATCACCATTTTTTGTTGTGTTTCACATGCAGTGTTTTCCTGCTTTTGACTTTGAGGTGTGAGGTGGGGAAAAGCTCTAATCATATGGCCTTGTGCAGATGCCCCATTTGCATTTCTATTAATCCAGGCCCTCCTGGAGATGCTTGAGGATTGGCACAGCATGCTTTGTGTTTGAACTTGTGAGAACCCATACCCCTGCTTAATAACTTAATACATATGTATAGCCTCCTTCAGCAGCCCATTAGGAGGCAGAAGGAGAGGGAGGCTGCTGTCCATGGGCAGACCGCAGGGATCTCTGTAAATGTGTTCTGACAGGAAGGAGTTCCTAGTCAGCAAAGAACCAGAATTCCTTCGTTCTTCGCTGGCCGGCCTGATGGGCTGAGGAAACCCAATTTGGTAGACTAAGGAAAAGCTATGTCGCGCACCTGGAGAGTTTGCAGTAGTCTACCAGTCTCGACTACAGGAGGGAGAGTCAAGTAGAGGCATATCCATTCCATTCCTAACTTGGGCAGTGGCTACTGGGTGGAAGGCAATCTGTTACAAGTCAAAACTCATCTGTGCTGCGCAGCAGCGGCAGGAGAGAGAGTCGAGGGCAGAGACTCAAGTTTACTGCACAGAAGGAGGCAATGATAAACCTTTTCCATATTTTTACTAAGATGGATACGATACGAGAACAATTGCAGATGGAGGTGGGGCATTCTGGGAGGGACGTGTCCATGGCGTCGCTATGGGTCGGAGACGACTCAACAGCATTTGACAAGACAATGTCTTTAGGCACAATTTTCCCAATCCCATCTTTGACTCATCATTTCCCTGCATTCTTGAATTCTGAGGTGTCAGTGCCCCAGAAACATGAGCAGGAGCCACCTGTGCCTTTCTTCTTCCTTCCGGACCAGGCTCGGCAGTCATCTCATCAATCAATCAATCAATCGTATTTATTGAGCGCTTACTATGTGCAGAGCACTGTACTAAGCGCTTGGGAAGTACAAATTGGCATCACATAGAGACAGTCCCTACCCAACAGTGGGCTCACAGTCTAAAAGGGGGAGACAGAGAACAGAACCAAACATACCAACAAAATAAAATAAGTAGGATAGAAATGTACAAGTAAAATAAATAAATAAATAAATAAATAAATAAATAGAGTAATAAATATGTACAACCATATATACATATATACAGGTGCTGTGGGGAAGGGAAGGAGGTAAGACGGGGGGATGGAGATGGGGACGAGGGGGAGAGGAAAGAAGGGGCTCAGTCTGGGAAGGCCTCCTGGAGGAGGTGAGCTCTCAGCAGGGCCTTGAAGGGAGGAAGAGAGCTAGCTTGGCGGAGGGGCAGAGGGAGGGCATTCCAGGCCCGGGGGATGACGTGGGCCGGGGGTCGACGGCGGGACAGGCGAGAACGAGGTACAGTGAGGAGATTAGCGGTAGAGGAGCGGAGGTTGCGGGCTGGGCAGTAGAAGGAGAGAAGGGAGGTGAGGTAGGAGGGGGCGAGGTGATGGAGAGCCTTGAAGCCCAGGGTGAGGAGTTTCTGCCTGATGCGCAGATTGATCGGTAGCCATTGGAGGTTTTTGAGGAGGGGAGTAATATGTCCAGAGCGTTTCTGGACAAAGATAATCCGGGCAGCAGCATGAAGTATGGATTGAAGTGGAGAGAGGCACGAGGATGGGAGATCAGAGAGAAGGCTGGTGCAGTAGTCCAGACGGGATAGGATGAGAGCTTGAATGAGCAGGGTAGCGGTTTGGATGGAGAGGAAAGGGCGGATCTTGGCAATGTTGCGGAGCTGAGACCGGCAGGTTTTGGTGACGGCTTGGATGTGAGGGGTGAATGAGAGAGCGGAGTCGAGGATGACACCAAGGTTGCGGGCTTGTGAGACGGGAAGGATGGTAGTGCCGTCAACAGAGATGGGAAAGTCAGGGAGAGGACAAGGTTTGGGAGGGAAGACAAGGAGCTCAGTCTTCGACATGTTGAGCTTTAGGTGGCGGGCGGACATCCAGATGGAGATGTCCTGAAGGCAGGAGGAGATGCGAGCCTGGAGGGAGGGGGAGAGAGCAGGGGCAGAGATGTAGATCTGGGTGTCATCAGCGTAGAGATGATAGTTGAAGCCGTGGGAGCGAATGAGGTCACCAAGGGAGTGAGTGTATATTGAAAACAGAAGGGGACCAAGCACTGAACCTTGGGGAACCCCCACAGTAAGAGGATGGGAGGGGGAGGAGGAGCCTGCAAAAGAGACTGAGAAAGAACGACCGGAGAGATAAGAGGAGAACCAGGAGAGGACGGAGTCTGTGAAGCCAAGGTCAGATAACGTGTTGAGGAGAAGGGGGTGGTCCACAGTGTCAAAGGCAGCTGAGAGGTCGAGGAGGATTAGGACAGAGTATGAGCCGTTGGATTTGGCAAGCAGGAGGTCATTGGTGACCTTTGAGAGCGCAGTTTCCGTGGAATGAAGGGGACGGAAGCCAGACTGGAGGGGGTCGAGGAGAGAGTTGTTGTTGAGGAATTCTAGGCAGCGCGTGTAGACAACTCGTTCAAGGAGTTTGGAAAGGAATGGTAGGAGGGATATGGGGCGATAACTAGAAGGTGAGGTGGGGTCAAGAGAGGGTTTTTTTAGGATGGGAGAGACATGGGCATGTTTGAAGGCAGAGGGGAAGGAACCAGTGGAGAGTGAGCGGTTGAAGATGGAAGTTAAGGAGGGGAGAAGGGATGGAGCGAGAGATTTCATAAAATGAGAGGGAATGGGGTCAGAAGCACAGGTGGCCGGAGTAGCACTTGAGAGGAGGGAGGAGAGTTCCTCTGAGGATACCGCTGGGAAGGATGGGAGAGTAGCAGAGAGTGTTGAGAGACGGGGGGTTGGAGAAAGGGGGGAAGAGACTTTGGGGAGGTCGGACCTGATGGATTTAATTTTGTTAATGAAGTAGGAGGCCAGATCGTTGGGGGTGAGGGAAGGAGGAGGGGGAGGAACCGGGGGCCTGAGAAGGGAGTTGAATGTACGGAAGAGCTGGCGGGGGTGATGGGCATGGGTGTCAATAAGGGAGGAGAAATAGTTTTGTCTGGCAGAAGAGAGGGCTGAGTTAAGGCAGGAAAGGATAAACTTGAAGTGAACGAGGTTGGCATGGTGTTTAGACTTTCGCCAGCAGCGTTCGGCAGCTCGAGCATAAGAGCGAAGGAGGCGGACAGTGGCAGTGATCCAGGGCTGTGGGTTAGTGGTGCAAGAGCGACGAAGGGAAAGGGGAGCGAGCGAGTCTAGCTGAGTGGAAAGGGTAGAGTTGAGAGCAGTAATCATGGGAAGCAGCGTGGCTCAGTGGAAAGAGCATGGGCTTGGGAGTCAGAGGTCATGGGTTCTAATCCCAGCTCCACCACTTGTCAGTTGTGTGACTTTGGGCAGGGCACTTAACTTCTCTGTGCCTCAGTTCCCTCATGTGGAAAATGGGGATTAAGACTATGAGCCCCACGTGGGACAACCTTGATTACCTTGTATCCGCACAGCCCTTAGAACAGTGTTTGGCAGATAGTAAGCTCTTAACAAATACCAACATTATTATTATTATTATCTCTGCCATCACAAGAAGTACCTTCAAAGTGTGAGATTATGCAGCGTTCTGGAGGGAGAGCTCCCCACCTGTTAACAAGATTTTCCCAAGATTATTTGCAGAGGAATTGTTCCTGTCTTCATATCTTCATTCTTCCCAGAGGAAACCTGAGGAGCATGGCCTAATAGATACAGCACAGGCCTGAGAGTCAGAAGGACCTGGATTCTAATCCCAGCTCTGCCACTTGTCTGCTGCGTGACCTTGGGCAAGTCACTTAACTTCTCTGGGCCTCATTTACTTCATCTGGAAAATGGGGATTAAGGTTGTGACCACCATGTGGGACAGGGACTGAGTCCAACCTGATTATCTTGTCTGTACTCCAGTACTTAGTACAGTGCCTGGCACATAGTAAGTGTTTAACAAACACCATTAAAAACCAAATACCATTTAAAAATCAGTCATATTTATTGAGTATCTATTGTGCACAGGGTAGTGTATTAAAAATTGCATTTTGTAATATTCATTAACCATTTCCTATGTGCCAAGCACTCTCCTAAACACTAGAGTAGATACAGCATATGCAGATCAAACACAGTCCCTGTCCCACATAGGGCTCACAGTTTAAGTAGAAGGGAGAACAAATATTGAATCCCCATTCACAGAGCATTTGGGGCCATACAAAAGAATTCACAGATATAACCCCTGCCCTCAAGGAGTTTACAATCCATCTGGGGAGACAGACAATAGAAGAAATTGCAGTGAGGAGGTAGAAGGAAAAGGAATGAGTAAATAAGATAGTGCTTAAGTAGCGGTATATGTATGAGAGGAACACTAATCTATGAGAGGTTGAGAGTATTAAGTGTTTCAGTGTCATCATTATGCGTCATCTCCTCACTCCTCAAAAACCTCCAAAGGTTGTCTATTTCCTCATCAAGCAAAAACTCCTGACCTCTGCCTCTAAAGCACTCAGTCAGCTATTAGCAATCACTCTCTTCTTCCATTCATTCATTCATTCAATTCATTCAGTCATATTTATCAAGCGCTTACTATGTGCAGAGCACTGTACTAAGCGCATCCTGACTCACACATTTCATTCCTCTCAAGCTAACTTACTCCTTGTGTCTCATTCTAGTTTCTCCTTCTGCTGATCCCTTGCTCACATCCTTCCTTCTGCTGGAAACTCTCTCACCCTTCAAATCCTCTGGACTATAGCTCCACTATCTTTAAAGTCCTCCTAAAATGGGATTTCCCTGAGAAAATCTTCCCCAATTAGTTTTTCTCCAACTACCAACTACCATCAGCACTTCTGTGCCAAATAAAGCACTTGTTAACACACTCCCATCCAAACCATTTCTAAGCATTACAACTTGTCTTATGCCGTCGAGTCGTCTCCGACCCATAGCGATGCCCAGAACACCCTACTTCCATCTGCAATTTTTCTGGTAATGCATTCATAGTTTTCTTGGTAAAAATACAGAAGTGGTTTACCATTTCCTCCTTCCACACAGTAAACTTGAATCTCTGCCATCGATTCTCTCCCGTTCTGCTGCTGCCCAGCACAGGTGAGTTTGTAGCAGATTTCCTGCCACTCGCTAACCACTGGCCAAGCTAGGAATGGGGTGGATATTCCTCTGCTTGACTCTTCCTCTTGTAGTCAAGACTGGTGAAATACTGGGAACTCTCCAGGCGTGACCCTGAGAGGGGGCATAACAATTTACATAGTAATAATAATGGCATTTATTAAGCACTTACAATGTGCGAAGCACTGTTCTAAGCGCTGGGGAGGCTACAAGGTGATCAGGTTGTCCCACGGGGGGCTCACAGTCTCAATCCCCATTTTACAGATGAGGTAACTGAGGCCCAGAGAAGCTAAGTGACTTGCCCAAAGTCACACAGCTGACAAGTGGCAGAGCCGGGATTAAAACCCATGACCTCTGACTCCAAAGCCCGCGCTCTTTCCACTGAGCTACGCTGCTGTGGCCTATTATTTGGGACTCATTCATCTACCTATTTCTCTTGTATCTATAAATTGTTTTGTGTCTGCCCTAATCTGTTATCTACAACCAGCAATTCCAAATCATACCCACTTCTGATTTGTACTAAGAAAGTGTTTCATTCAGCAATGGTGTACAAACCCAATAAATCCACAGCAGATTACTGCTGAAAGAGCCACAGATTACATTTGGTTTCCCAGTGAAGACCCCAAGATCTGTGCTAGTGGACAGTATTTGAGGGTCAAGGGTAAGAAAATTGTCTCCAATTCTATATTATTATCCCAAGCAGTGTCCTGCATCCAGTACCCAGTCAATAAATCCTATTGATTGATTCATAAAAGGTATCCCTTTTAAGGAGAAGCAGTGTGACTTAGTGGAAAGAGTCCAGGCTTGGGAGTCAGAGGTCACAGGTTCTAATCCCAGCTCTGCCACTTAGCTGTGTGACCTTGGGCAAGTCACTTAACTTCTCTGTGTCTCAGTTATCTCATCTGTAAAATGGGGATTAAGACTGGGACAACCTGATTACCTTGTATCTACCCTACCGTTTAGAACAGTGCTTGGCACATAGTAAGCGCTTAACAAATACCAATATTATTATTATTATCCCTAAATCACCTGCCTCACCAAAAATCAAGATGGCTGCAACTGATACGGATGTACACTTGCAGTGTCAGAACTTGCATCAGATAATACTACGAAAATCACAATCATGTTTCAGAATATTACACTCATCTGAGACAATGACAGCAGTCATCTCCAAGAAAGATGAGCAGTACTTGTAGTTTTTAGTAGTGGTACACTGCTTCAGAGAAGTAGCGAAGCTCAGTGGAAGAAGCCCGGGCTTGGGAATCAGAGGTCGCAAGTTCTAATCCCGGCTCCACCACTTATCAACTGTGTGACTTTGGGCCAGTCACTTAACTTCTCAGTGCCTCAGTTACCTCAGCTGTAAAATGGGGATGAAGAATGGGAGCCCCACATGGCACAACCTAATTATCTTGTACCTACCCCAGTGCTTAGCACAAAGTAAGCACTTAAATGCCAGCAGTATTATTATTTAGTCCAGCCAGAAATGGAATGACTACCACAGCACTGAATGAAATTAGAGGTCAGGGTATAGGACAACTCAGAGATGAATACTGAGTAAACCTTCTTTTGAAGAGACCTTCCCTTTCCAAAGCAGCAGCTTTCATAGATTAATTTTGTTATCTGACAATCATTAGTTTCTCCCCTCTAGACTGTGAGCTCATTTTAGGAAGGGAATGTTTCTACCTACTGGCACATAGTAAGTACTTAACAACTACCACAATTATTAGATAATCTATAGATATGTACCTAAGTGCTATGGAGCAGTGTGTAAGGTGGATAACAAATACCCAAAGGTCAAAGATCCAAGTACATTGATAGAGAAGAGAGAGGGAGAGAGAGAAAAGAGGGCTTAATCCAAAGGCCTTCTTGGAGGAGATATAACCTTAATGATGAAGAAAAAATACAATTCTACAGGCACTTAAGGTAGTCTCAGTGCAAGAGTATCAACTGGAATTGGCAAACTAAAGAGTGGTAGTATCAAACTCATCCATTCATTCAATCATATTTATCAAGCTCTTACTGTGTGCAAAGCACTGTACTAAACACTTGAGAGAGTACAATATAACAACAAACAGAGACCTTCCCTGCCCACAACGAGCAGTGTCTCCCTACCGAACAGGAAAATAACCTGGATGCAGACATGGCCTAGATGGTAGCTTCTCATTTACTACACCATAGGGCAGGAGAATAATACACAAAATAATAATTCTGGTATTTGTTTAGCACTACTATGTGGCAAGCACTGTACTAAGTGCTGGAGTAGGTAGTGTGGCTCAGTGGAAAGAGCACGGGCTTTGGAGTCAGAGGTCATGGGTTCAAATCCCAGCTCTGCCAATTTTCAGCTGTGTGACTTGGGGCAAGTCATTTAACTGCTCTGTGCCTCAGTTACCTCATCTGTAAAATGGGGATTAAGACTGTGAGCCCCCCGTGGGACAACCTGATCACCTTGTAACCTCCCCAGTGCTTAGAATAGTGCTTTGTGAAGCAGCATGGCTCAGTGGAAAGAGCACAGGCTTTGGAGCCAGAGGTCATGGGTTCAAATCCTGGCTCCACCACTTGTCAGCTGTGTGACTTCAGGCAAGTCACTTAACTTCTCTGTGCCTCAGTTACCTCATCTGTAAAATGGGGATTAAGACTATGGGCCCCATATGGGACAACCTGATCACCTTGTAACCTCCCCAACACTTAGAACAGTGCTTTGCACATAGTAAGTGCTTAATAAATGCCATTATTATTATTACTATTATTATTATAGTAAGTGCTTAATAAATGCCATTATTATTATTGTCATTATTACAAGATAATTAGTTTGGATGCAGTCCCTGGCCCACATTGGGCCAAAGAATAGGCAGATCCCTGCAGCCATATGTGGAGCCAAGTACTAGACAGAGTATCTAATATGCCCCAAGTTTGCACTGACTATACAATCGCTGTATCCAAAGTGGCCTCCAAATTATTAAAATGACTAAATGTCAGGCTCCTAGAGAATTTAAATACCTGCCAGCTCTGAGAGTAGCTCTACAACAGTCTTGTTGGAACCAGGAGCCCCAACCATCACCTCCAGCATAAAGAGCAAATGAGCATAAGCAACTACCATACCTCTGGGGACCTCAAAGTGTAGAGGGGAAAATGCTTTTTAAACACTTCTTTTAAACATATAAAATACTGATGATACCAAAGACACACACACACACACACACACACACACACACACACACACTGTGAGCCCACTGTTGGGTAGGGACTGTCTCTATGTGTTGCCAACCTGTACTTCCCAAGCGCTTAGTACAGTGCTCTGCACATAGTAGGCACTCAATAAATACGATTGAATAAATGAACACACACACACACATGTGTGCACACCTACCTCTGATTGATAAAGAAGTATGACCTAGTAGAAAAAGCACAGGCTTGGGAGCCGGAGGAACTAGGTTCTAATCCCTCTTCCATTATTTGCCTGCCTTATGACCGACCTTGTGCAAATCACTTCAATTCTCTGTGCCTCAGCTTCTCCATCTGTAAAATGGGGCTCGAACACCTGTTCTCCCCCCCATTTAGACTGTGAGCACCATGTGAGACGGGAACTGAGTCCAATCTGCTTATGGTGTGTCTACTCAAGTGTTAATACAGTTCCTGGTGTATAACAGGCACTGAACAAATATTATTATCATTATTAATAATAATGGCATTTGTTAAGCACTTACTATGTGCAAAGCACTGTTTTAAGCGCTGGGGGGAATACAGGTGATTAGGTTGTCCCACGTGGGGCTCACAGTCTTAATCCCCATTTTACAGATGAGGGAACGGAGGCCCAGAGAAGTTAAGTGACTTGCCCAAGTCACACAGCTGACAAGTGGCAGAGCTGGGATTAGAACCCATGACCTCTGGCTCCCAAGCCCGGGCTCTTTCCACTGAGCCACGCTGCTATTGTCATTCCCCAGTCAGGAGCGTGAGGAGCAATGGCAGCATGGTTGTGGTTGCCACCTTATTTGTGATTACAACAGTGTCTGTGACTGTTGGACTCAGCCTGAAATTCTGCTCCTCTGGCCACAATGCCCTATCCCTCATATTGTATATGTAGTCTTCCTTGCTTTTTACACTGCATTTATTGTTTCATCCTTCCTTATGTGTCAGCAACACACCCCTCCTCCCCTCCCTTATTTGTAAATTGTGAGCCCCTTGAGGGCCAGAGACCCTGTCTAATTTTCACATGGTTCATTTTTTCCCAGACCTAAATACAGCATGGTGAACACAGCTTAATAAATACCAGTACTATTACTTTTGATATCATCAGTGGATCCACATTCTGGAAATTGCTTAATAAATTTGGCTGCCCTGAAAACTTAATCAAGATTCTATGATTATTTGATGACAGTAAGGCTGGTCATATCAGAACTGGGAGTACCCTACTTGACGCATTATCCATTCATTCATTCGTTCATTCAATCGTATTTATTGAGCGCTTACTCTGTGCAGAGCACTGTACCAAGCACTTGGAAAGCACAATTCATCCAGAAATAGAGACAGACCATACCCAACAACGGGCTCACAGTCTGGAAGGGGGTGGGGGGGAGGGGAGACAGACATCAAAACAAGTAAACAGGCATTAATGGCATGAATATAAATAAATAGAATTATAGATATATACACATCATTAAAAAAATAAATAGAATAATACATATATTCACAAGTGTTGTGGGGTGGGGAGAGGGGTAGAACAGAGGGAGGGAGTCGGGGAAATGGGGAGGGGAGGAGGAGCAGAGGAAAAGGGGGGCTTAGTCATCACAAGTAGGGTAAAGCAAGGCTATGTAGCCGCCACGTTGATTGATGCAACAGGAGACTTGGACAGAAGTGTTAGATTAGCTTACACTCCCCCAGGAATTTCTTCCAAAGTCCTTAAAGTCGTTCAAGAATTGCTATTGCTATATGTGCCTGACTATGCCTTAGAAGCACACACCTATGAAGTCAAGCTAGTGACTATAAACTGCTTTGCTGAACCAAGCAGGCACTAAGGACTGACAAGTTAAAGGAAACCTAAGTAATGTAACCATCTGTATTGGCAAAACCCAACACACAGCCGAAGATTTCATTGGCAATACAAAGTTTGGCCCCCTTATAGAATTCTTGTCCCACATTGCGATGAAAGAGAAAGTTGAAAATGCAACCAAGAAGGCCAGCAGATCCTGTGAGAGACATTCATATTGTAAAGAGGCAGTATGGTAGCAGGATTCAGAGTAAACAAATGTCTAAAGAGCTTTTAGTATGTCCACACTCTACATCTGCACAAAGTAAGCACTCAATAAATACGACTGAATTCATTTATTTATCGTATTCAATCATATTTATTGAGCGCTTACTGTGTTCAGAACACTGTACTAAGTGCTTGGGAAGTACAAGTCGGCAACATATAGAGACGGTCCCTACCCAACAACGGGCATTCCTCTGTCCCCACTTCAGGCATCACCCTCCACTTCTTAAAGATCATCAGGGTATCATCACCTATTTATTAAGTGCCTGAGTGTGAAGCACTGTAGTAAGTGCTTGGGGGAATACAAAGAAGCAGTACATCCAATCACTGCCTTCCAGGAGTTTACAAGCTAATGGGGTGAAGAGACAAACAATTACAAGATTGTGAGATCTTTGAAAGTAGGGAACGTGTCTGCTTCCTCTATTGTACTTTCCATCATTCATTTAGTCAATCGTATTTATTGAGCACTTACTGTGTGCAGAGCACTATACTAAGTGCTTGGGAGAGTCCAATATAGCAATAAATATTAGCAATAAAAATCAGCGCTTAGAACAGTGCTTTGCACATAGTAAGCACTTAATAAATGCCATTATTATTAATAAATATGAGCACACAATGAGCTCTCCCAAGCTCTTAGTACATAACAGTGTTATGGACACAGTAAGTGCTTAATAAGTACCATTGATTGATTGGAGGAGGAAGAAAATGATGGAGCAGGGACTAGTACAAATGTATCAGATGAAAATAGATGAATAATAATAATAAAGAGAATAATAAAAAGAATAACAGAGAAGCAATGTGGCTTAGTAGAAAAAGGCACAGGCTTGGGAGTCAGAGGTCATGGGTTCTAATCCCAGCTCTGCCACTTGTCAGCTGTGTGACCTTGGGCAAGTCACTTAACTTCTCTGTGCCTCAGTTACCTCATCTGGAAAATGGAGATGAAGACGGTGAGCCCCACGTGGGACAACCTGATTACCTCCTATCTACCCCAGTGCTTAGAACATAGTAAGTGCTTAACAAATACCAACTTTATTATTATTATTATGATTATTATTATTAATGGTGATGGTATTTGTTAAGCACTTACTATGTGCCAAGCACTATTCTTAAAGATTTTTAATGGTATTTGTTAAGCACTTACTACATGTCAAGCACTGTTCTAAGCATTGGGGTAGATACAACTTCATCAGGTCAGACACAATTCCTCTTCTACATGGGGTTCACAGTCTAAGATGGGGGAGAACAGGTGTTGAATCCCCATTTTACACATGAGAAAACAGGGACAGAGAAGTGACTTGCCCAAGGTCACACAGCAGACAAACAGTGGGGCAGAATTAGAACCCAGATCCTCTGACTCCCAGAACTGTGGTGTTTCCACTAGGCCACACTGCTCAGCAATGGTTCCAACAGCATCACATATGCAACATCAAATGGCAAGATAGGATAACAAACAATAATAATACTGGTACTTTTTAAGCGCTTACTATGTGCTTATTTATTTATTTATTTATTTATTTTACTTGTACATATCTATTCTATTTATTTTATTTTGTTAGTATGTTTGGTTTTGTTCTCTGTCTCCCCCTTTTAGACTGTGAGCCCACTGCTGAGTAGGGACTGTCTCTATATGTTACCAACTTGTACTTCCCAAGCGCTTAGTACAGTGCTCTGCACACAGTAAGCGCTCAATAAATGCGATTGATGATGATGATGATGATGATGTGCTGAGCACTGTTCTAAGCACTGGGGTAGAGAAGGAGGTGACACCAAACCACTAATCTCCAACCTAACTACCCTAGTATTAATCCCCATTTTACAGATGAGGGGACTGAGATGCAGAAAAGTGAAGTAACTTGCCCAAGGTCACACAGCAGACATGTGGTGGAGCTGGGATTAGAACCCATGACCTTCCGTCTCCTATCTTTGAAGCTATACTCACCTCAGTACAGTTTTTCTGAGTGGCACATACGAAGTGGATGGACAACAGCAGACTACTTACATAGCTGCTGAATCATGAGCTAAAATTGGACGACTAAAAACAAGGTGTGGGGAGAGACAGATGAAATGTTTTATGGATGCAGTAAAACAAAACTTCAGACAATACTGCTTCTAAGCGGCAGCTGACAGACAAGCCAGCATGGTGTACTGTAATCAAGAAATGAGCTGCTCTTTTAGAGTGGAGGCTTTAAGAGGCTTGTGAGACAAAGGAACAAAAGTGAGAACATTGCCAGGTGCTACAAATGACAAACAAGGCAGCCTAACAAAAGTCAGTATTTGCGGCTGTGTGATGTGTCTTCTTGGCCATAGATACACATACTTAATTCTATTATTAGTAACATCTTCAAGTATGAAGGGCATATGTTCATGAATTAAATGTATGCTGAATTAATATACCTAATGGGAAATAGAAATGCATACACTGGAAATATACAAAATGAGCATTTTGTACTTCGTTGTACCCATCTTCAACCTTTATATATACTTTTCTATATTCAATCATTTCAATTTTAGTTGCTCCATTTGTAAACATAAATACGGAAAATTCACTTCCTAGGACTTATTCTTGCTCAAATGCAATACACGAACGTACAACCACTTCTTCTGACACGACATTGTGCAATGTCCAGACAGACAACATTGGCAAAAGAACATTCCCTGATATGCTTCCCCTGATTTCTATCTAAAATGTGTAGTAAAAACACGTGCTGTAGGAGAACCAACAGTTTACTGTGTAAAAAAAATAAAGATAGGGTCGTAAGACTCTCTCATAGAATTAAGACTGATTATTTAATTGGAAGGTTCAAATACTAGAGTAGTGCTGTACGTCACTTTGAGAACTTTATTAAGCTTTAAAAAAGGGGTCTGCAAATAATCAGTCCCAAAAGGCGATGAAGGTTAAAAAAAAAATCATTTATAGAGATGACGATGAAGAAAAAAGAGGTATCAACCAGTTGCTAAACTACAGATGTTATAGGGAAATGGCTACAGTAATTCTTCTTGAATACAGAAGTCCAAATATTTATTAAGAAAACACTAGCTGAGATCATCTCCTAGAAATCAGAAAAGGGCCTGGTGTTGAAAAATTGTTTCAGAGGGAGATTTGGATTCATGTGGTAAAAACTGGAGGCTGAGTAGAGGCGGAAATTACATTCCTCAGTCCACTCCAAGTTCTGTTTTTGGGACCCATCTCCAAATGACAAGGAGGTGACACCAAACCACTAATTTCCAGTTTCCTCCCTCTCCTTGAAGGGTGAAAAGAGATGAAGTCAAAGGTTTCAAGGAAATTAGCAAGAAAGATTTTCTTTAGTGGGAGTCTAGAGACCTAAGGTCTTGAGAAGCAGTGTGGTCTAGTGGCCCACGAGCTTGAGGGTCAGGGGGTGTGGGTTCTAATTCCAGCTCCGCCACTTGTCTGCTGTTTGACCTTGGGCAAGACACTTAACTTCTCTGTGTCTCAGTTACCTCATCTGTAAAATGGGGATTGAGACTGTGAGCCCCATGTGGGACAGGGACTATGTCCAACCTGATTGCCATGTATCTATTCCAGTGCTTAGGACAGTGCTTGGAACATAGTAAGCATTTAATACTATTATTATTATTATTATTATTATTATCATCATCATTATTATTATTATTATGAGAAACAGCATGGCCTAGTTGCAAGAGCCCTGGCTTGGGAGTCAGAGGTCATGGTTCTAATCCCTGCTCTGCCACTTGCCTGCTGTGTGACCTTGGGCAAGCCACTTAACTTCTCTGGACCTCAGTTACTTCATCTGTAAAATAGGGATAGAGACTGGGAGCCCCATGTGGGACAGGGACTATGTCCAACCTGATTGCCTTGTATCTATTCCAGCGCATAGGACAGTGCTTGGAACATAATAAGCACTTAACAAATAATTTTATAATAATAATAATAATAATAATGATGGCATTTATTAAGCACTTACTATGTGCAAAGCACTGTTCTAAGCACTGGGGAGGTACAAGGTGATCAGGTTGTCCCATGGAGGGTTTACAGTCTTAATCCCCGTTTTACAGATGAGGTAACTGAGGCACAGAGAAGTTAAGTGACTTGCCCAAAGTCACACAGCTGACAATTGGTGGAGCTGGGATTTGAATATAGTAATGTGACTATACTACTATTGTAAGTGCTTAAGAAATACTAATAGTAGTAATAATAATTACCCCACTTGCCTATAATGGGACCGCGTGTCACAACTTCTCTGTGCCTCATTTTCCTCACCTGCAAAATAGGGATTAAGTACTTGTTCTCCCTCCCACTTGAACTGTAAACCCCATGTGGGAGTGGGATTGTGTCCAATCTGCTTTCATCATATCTACCCCAGTTCTTGGAACAGTGTTTGGTACAGAGTAAGTGCTTCACAAATACCGCAGTCATTATTATTATGGAAGCCCTCCTGAAATCTTACTTCTTCCAACAGACCTTCTCCACTTACTTTCCAGAACCTAAGTCTCATAAACCCATCAGCCAGTACTCATTTATACCCATCCTCAGCATTTATGTAACAATTGTATATTTAAGTTTTTTTTATTTTGATCACTCTATTTGTAATTTTTTTTCCATCTTTATCCCCCATAAGAGTGCAAGCTCCAAGTGGACAGAGACCTGGTCACTTGATCGTTTTGTACTTTGCAAGTATTTATGAAACCGTTATTATTTCTAACTACTGGTACCTGTGGTGGCTTAGAATCCCAGACTCAGATCTTGGCATCTCTTAGTCAGTTTTTCTTGACCAGAATATTTACTCTTCCATCCTGGAAATTTATTATTTTATCACCTACTTTAAGGAACCTAAGTTTATTAACTAGTTAGAATGTCTTTTCAGGTTATTTTTTTTTCATCTGGGGAGAAGCTGTGTGGTCTTTTGTGTCTGCCGTTGCTTTAGATTGTTTTATAACAGTTCGTATTTTACAGCTTACATTTTTGTTCAAGTGCTGACAATTGGCTCATTTTTATGAATTGAGAAGGAGACTAATAAAAAAGACACAGCGTTCAGATTTTACAACCACACCCCAGCTTAAAATGATTGAAATCTTAAATTCCTTACTAAATGTTAGGTCTGTCCGAATTTTCTAAAAAAATGACACATGGCATCTATAAGGCCCTTTCCTCCTGGGGAGGGCTCAAAAGAGAAAAAGACTCACAAGGGCATCAAGTTTGCCATAGGATTTTTTAAATGAAAGACTTTCACAAACCCCATTGTTCAGATCAAAGCACTGCATTATTCTTTTTCAGAACACTAAATGCCACCCCCCAGAAGCCAAAAGGGTGGTATAGGAAAACGGCAAATTTCAGTGTTCGTTGCTTTTAGTGTTGCTTACAGTTTTCTTCTTTACTCTCAATCTTGTTACAAATAATGCAAACCTGTTTTTATTAATTTACATTAAGTTCATTTAACACTGATGAAACAGACCAGAAATGTATAATGAGTAACATTTAACAAGCTACCGCATTTTGGCTAATCATGTTCTGTTTACGAGAGCTTTAGTCATCCCTGGAAAATATTCTTGTAGAATAAATGCTCCAGTCGTATTTAACAAGTCGAAGGGATAAAGTTGCCTGCTCCCAAATAACAAAGAGATGAACAAGCTTAATAATCTCCAATTTGGTTTTCCACTGGACGTAATTATTTAGGCAATGTGAGTTTGGTGGCCAGAGTACATGAGGAAGCAACCACAAGTACTGAAAATTTAATTAAAAGTCAGAAAGCCATTGCAGTGAAGACTCAGCAGAAAGCCATTTATTTTTAAAATCTAATATATTCTTCATGACTAAAGGCTAAAGCACATGCTGACTTACACATTTAGCTGTAACTGATTTAAGCTACTTGATGATTTTTTTTGCTCACAGGATGGTGCTCAATTTGCAATGGAGTAAATTGGCAGAATTTAATTTGGTGGATTTTTTTAACTCTGTAAAAAGAATCCTCATTAAAGCCACACGATCGGCTGTATACTTTTTTCATCATTAACTAGCCTAACTGCAGGTAAAAGAGATACAATTATGGATTTATATAAATCCTATTGTCAATTTACAGCTGAAAGACTGGTGAGTTACCTCATTTTAAATAGGTTATTTTTTCCCTTAACCTTTCTTTGTTTTAATGAGGGTTCAGTTTGTCACTGCCTGAGAAGCCTGTTTGCAGGAAAGTTTTTCATAAATTGCACAAGAGAACAGTAGGCATGGATCTGGCTGAATTTCAAATCTACTTGAAGGGTGAAAGTTTGCAATTTAGCCCCTGACCTGCCTCCTTGATATCCATCTTCCACAGAGAACAACATAACTCCCTAGCTTCATCCCCACGGTCACAGAAATAATAATAATGATAATGGCATTTGTTAAGTGCTTACTATGTGCGAAGCACTGTTCTAAGTGCTTGGGAGGACACAAGATCAGGTTGTCCCACGTGGGGCTCACAGTCTTAATCCCCATTTTACAGATGAGGTAACTGAGGCACAGAGAAGTTAAGTGACTTGCCCAAAGTCACACAGTTGACAAGTGGCGGGGCCTCGATTTGAACCCATGACCTCTGACTCCCAAGCATAATAATAATAATAATAATAATAATAATAATAATAAAAATGGCATTTATTAAGCGCTTACTATGTGCAAAGCACTGTTCCAAGCGCTGGGGAGGTTACAAGGTGATCAGGTTGTCCCACAGGGGGCTCACAGTCTTCATCCCCATTTTACAGATGAGGTAACTGAGGCCCAGAGAAGTGAAGTGACTTGCCCAAAGTCACACAGCTGACAAGTGGCAGAGCCGGGATTTGAACCCACGACCTCTGACTCCAAAGCCCGGGCTCTTTCCACTGAGCCACGCTGCTGCTGCTGCTCCTCTTAATAGTATTTGTTAAGTGCTTACTATGTGCCAAGCACAGTCCTAAATCCTGGGGTGGATGCAAAATTATTAGGTTGGACACCATCCCTGTCCCAGATAGGGCTCACAGTCTTAATCCCCATTTTACAGGTGAGGTAACTGAGACCCAGAAAAGTGAAGCGACTTCGTCCAAGGTCACACAGCGGACACATGGCAGAGCCAGAATTAGAACCCAGGTCCTTCAGACTCTCAGGCCTGTGCTCTGCGCACTAGGCCACTCTGCTTCTGAATGTCATGGTTCTGTCCCTCCAACCTACCATCTGATTTACCCAATCCTACTGTTTAGCTAGAGAAAAGCTCCAATTACTTCATTCTCTCTCCTGCAGCCTGGCAGACAAGGAGGTGACACCAGGAATACCTACGACCAATCAGAGCCAACCCATGGGCTCTCAGGACCCTGGAAACCAACATGAGGATGGTTCTTTAAGTCCTCATCTCAAAGCCCCCCCCCCACCCCTCCGCCCCCCACTCCATGTGTGTAGAACCCACTACCATAAGCAGCGTGGCTCAGTGGAAAGAGCCCGGGTTTGGGAGTCAGAGGTCCAGGCCCACGTCATCCCCCAGGCCTGGAATGCCCTCCCTCTGCCCATCCGCCAAGCTAGCTCTCTTCCTCCCTTCAAGGCCCTACTGAGAGCTCACCTCCTCCAGGAGGCCTTCCTAGACTGAGCCCCTTCTTTCCTTTCCCCCTCGTCCCCATCTCCATCCCCCCATCTTACCTCCTTCCCTTCCCCACAGCACCTGTATATATGTATATGTGTTTGTACATATTTATTACCCTATTTATTTATTTATTTTACTTGTACATATCTATTCTATTTATTTTATTTTGTTAGTATGTTTGGTTTTGTTCTCTGTCTCCCCCTTTTAGACTGTGAGCCCACTATTGGGTAGGGACTGTCTCTATATGTTGCCAACTTGTACTTCCCAAGCGCTTAGTAGAGTGCTCTGCACACAGTAAGCGCTCAATAAATACGATTGATGATGATGATGGGTCAGAGGTCGTGGGGTCTAATCCCGGCTCCACCATTTATCAGCTGTATGACTTTGGGTGAGTCACTTAACTTCTCTGTGCCTCAGTTCCCTCATCTGTAAAATGGGGATTAAGACTGTGAGCCCCATGTGGGACAATCTGATTACCTTGCATCTACCCCAGCACTTAGAACAGTGCTTGACACATAGTAAGCGCTTAACAAATACCACCATCATCATCATCCCAGGGCATGGGGATATCTGGCCAGAGTACCAAGGGGCCTTGTTCCTAAAAAGACTCAAAATCAAGTATATGAACAACTTCAAAAGCATCGTGGTGATTTCAGCAGCAAAATGGAGGTGGAGTACCTATGGAGAGACTTGAAGACCTCTGGTCATAGTGGTTTGCCTGTGGGTAGTGGATAGAGTATGAGCCTAGGAGCCAGAAGGTCATGGGTTCCAATTCCGGCTCCGCCACTTATCTGCTATGCGACCTTGGGCAAGTCACTTCATTTCTCTGGGCCTCAGTTACCCAATCTATAAAATGGGGATTGAGACTGTGATCCCCACGTAGGAAAACAGGGACTGTGCCCAACCCTATTTGTTTGTATCCACCAGAGTGCTTAGAACAGTGCCTGGCACATAGTAAGTGCTTAACAAAACCATAATAATTACATTGTTTAAAGACTCAAAATCAAGTATGTGAGCAAGTTCAAAAGCATCTTAGTGAGTTCAGCAGCAAAAGGGAGATGAATTACCTATGGAGGGACTTGAAAAGGGCTACCCTCTTCAAAAGAAGCAGCGTGGCTCAGTGGAAAGAGCATGGGCTTTGGAGTCAGAGGTCATGGGTTCAAATTCCGGCTCCACCAATTGTCAGCTGTGTGACTTTGGGCAAGTCACTTCACTTCTCTGGGCCTCAGTTACCTCATCTATAAAATGGGGATTAAGACTGTGAGCCCCCCATGGTACAACCTGATCACCTTGTAACCTCCCCAGTGCTTAGAACAGTGCTTTGCACATAGTAAGTGCTTAATAAATGCCATCATTATTATTATTACCCAGTGTAACCTTTCCCAGGAACAACTGCCATTTTGGTCCTCCACTCCATGGCACCAGGAGAATGGAAAAATCAACCCCTGGAATCAAAGCAACCACTCCCTACTGTCCATATCTCCCAGGGACTCTGAATATTAGGTTTGAATGCATTTGCTCTAAGTCAAATTTGCTTTCTTCTTTATAAATGGGGTCAGTACTTTTTGACTTTATGCATCATGGATTTATGTAAATTGTTATATAAATGAATGCAAATATATGGCCCAGATTTTCTGGAAAATCTGTGTGTGCACTGCCACAGAACAACTGAAAAGCACAAACATGCATGCCTAAAAACAGGTATCATCCCACAATATATCATCATCACCATTGATCAAGCTCCTACTGAGGGCAGAACACTGTACTGGGAGCTTGGGAACATACACAGTCCATTCATTCATTCATTCAATCGTATTTATTGAGTGCTTACTGTGTGCAGAGCACTGTTCTAAGCGCTGGAGGGATTACAAGGTGATCAGGTTGTCCCACAGGGGCTCACAGTCAATCCCCATTTTACAGATGAGGTAACTGAGGCACAGAGAAGTTAAGTGACTTGCCCAAAGTCACACAGCTGACAATTGGCAGAGCTGGGATTTGAACCCATGACCTCTGACTCCAAAACCCGAGCTCTTCCCACTGAGCCATGCTGCTTCTCTGGTTTAGTAGGCAGAGTATAGGCCTAGGAGCTAGAAGGACCTGGGTTCTAATCCAAGCTCTGACACTTGTCTGCTGCATGACCTTGGGCAAATCACTTCGCTTCTTTGGGCCTCAAATACCTCATCTGTAAAATGGAAATTTAGAGTGTGAGCCCCACGTGGGACAGTGACTGTGTCCAACCTGATTAACATATCTACACCAGTGCTTTCCCCCCTCAGGATGGCACCTGGAGAGTTTCCGGTATTCTACCAGTCTCAGTTATGGGAGGGAGGGGCAAGCAGAGGCATACCCATTCCATTCCTAGCTTGGGCAGTGGCTAGTGAGTGAAAGACTACCAGTCAAAACTCACCTGTTTTGGGCAGCAGCAGCATCATCATCATCAATCGTATTTATTGAGCGCTTACTATGTGCAGAGCACTGTACTAAGTGCTTGGGAAGTACAAATTGGCAACATATAGAGACAGTCCCTACCCAACAGTGGGCTCACAGTCTAAAAGAAAATAATGATGGCATTTATTAAGTACTTACTATTGTGCAAAGCACTGTTCTAAGCACTGGGGAGGTTACAAGGTGATCAGGTTGTCCCATGGGGGGCTCACAGTCTTAATCCCCATTTTTCAGATGAGGTAACTGAGGCCCAGAGAAGTGAAGTGACTTCCCCAAAGTCACACAGCTGGCAATTGGCAGTCAGGATTTGAACCCATGGCCTCTGACTCAAAAGCCCGGGCTCTTTCCACTGAGCCACGCTGCTTCGCTGCTTCTCCTACTAGGAGGAGACTCAATTTACTTTGTGGAAGAAGGCAATGGTAAACCACTTCCATACTATTTTTCTTACCAAGAAAACTATGGGTACACTTCCAGAATGATTGTAGATGGAGACTGGGGTGTTCTGGGAGAGATAATAATAATGGTATTTGTTAAGTGCTTACTATATGTCAAGCACTGTTCTAAGCGCTGGAGTAGGTATAAGGAAATCATGTTGTCCCACTTGGGACTCTCAGTCTTAATCCCCATTTTACAGATGAGGTAATTGAGGCACAGAGCAGTTAAGTGACTTGCCCAAAGTCACAGATGATAAATGGAGGAGCTGGTATTAGAACCCACAACCTCTGACTCTCAAGCCCATACTCTTTCCACTAAGCCATGCTGCTTCTGTGTTCATGTCACCTCTACGGGTCAGAAACAACTCGACATCGTCATCATCATCATCATCAATCGTATTTATTGAGCGCTTACTATGTGCAGAGCACTGTACTAAGCGCTTGGTAAGTACAAATTGGCAACATATAGAGACAGTCCCTACCCAACAGTGGGCTCACAGTCTAAAAGGGGGAGACAGAGAACAAAAGCAAACATACTAACATCATAAGACAAGACCCAATGCTTAGAACAGTGTTTAGCACATAGTAAGCGCTTAGCAAGTATCATAATAATGATTAATATTATCTCAGGCTGATTCGTTCAATGGAGTCTCAGTCTTACCAGTCTAGACTCATCCCATTGTACATTTTACTTTTTCTTAGTTCCCTACATTCTTAGCTTTCCAGTCCATTCTTTCACCACTCTAATTTCTTAAACCTTCTCTTCAGAATGTTGCCTCTTTGAACTGTTCATTTCATGTGAGAAAATCCTCTCAGAGTTGCTGGTGGAACAGTGGACGATGCGTTAATTGTATGCCAAAATTAACCTTTGTTAAGCCCGTAATAGAATTTCTTTCATCTATGCAGCCAAGGTCTCCGTTAAAATTCTTAATGAACTGGGATAAAAAAAAATCAATAATCTGTATGACTTGCATGTATGTACTGTGGAGGTTTATAGACTGTAGAACTGTATTTTAATGATAACCTGAAGCTGAAATTTAAAAGAGCATTCCTTAGAGATTTCAAGGACAATATTCTTTCCAAAGAGGAACCATGGAAGATAGTAAATCAGGTTGCCATAGGGGACAACTCATTTGGCCTGTGGCATAATGATGAATCAAGTTTAAACCGAGAACAAAACTGCGGTTCTATAATATGTTGTCTCTGACATTTCATTGCAAGATTGCAAGTAATCTACCAGAACACTCGGAGATGTTTTCTACTTAATAATGACATCTAATTTTTTTGCTTACCAAGCTACAGAGATAAATTAATTAAAGGTGTCATGGGTTGTAATCAATGGCAAAAGAAAATGCTTCAAGCTTTGAAGAATACGGAAGAGTTATTGAGCTCTGCTGGATTAGTTGGAGAACCTCATGGGAAAATAAATGCCGCTTAATATGAGGATTAAAAGTGGGAAATATTCAGCTGTTCTTTAAGCATTTATCCCCCAGTTGCATTTCACATCAAAAAACAAAAATCTACTTTTAGCTCTGTGGACCATCTGCTGTGTGACCTTGGGCAAGTCACAACTTCTCCATGCCTCAGTTACCTCATCTGAAAAATGGGATTTATTGTTACGAGCCCCATGTGGAACATGGACTGTGTCCAAACTGATTAACTTGTATCTACCCCAGCACTTAGTATTTAGTGCTTAGAACAAATACCATAAAAAACAAAACAGGGAAGACCCTAGTTGGAGCTCAGGATCATCTTTCAGAAAAAGATGCAGAAGGAGAATGTAGGGATACTCGAAACAAGATGACCTCGAATGCCGGAACCACCCTTCCAAGGATATCTTCTTGAGTCAAATATGTGGTATTATAAGGGCTCCGAACAGATAGGGCAAGTAGGCTGGAAGATGGGAATAATCAGTCAAGATTGCTCCTATCATATAACTGGCTGAGTTCAATGCACCATAGCAATCTGAAGGTTGTACTCTTCCCTGGGGCCAGTTTAATAAATAAGAAGGTTGTGGGTATGTGTCTGTTCAGGCATGAAGACATTTTTGTTGATATATTTTCAAAAACTCTGTTTTTCCTTTAATAACCTGCAGGGCTACTTCTCGACAGAATCACCAGTCAGCTCAGATAGCCTGTGTTTCAAAAATCTGCATCGCACTCCAAACCCTAAGACTTTCATATTTTTCTTACCACTAGCTTTTAGTGTGGAGAAATAAATGCAACAGAAGCAATGTAAAATCGGGCCTTTTCAGTTAAATAGAAGAAAGCAAAGTATCTGAGAAAGGTTACACCTCTTTAAAGATGCAAATTGATAATGGAGCTCTGTATCAAAACAACCCGAGCACTGTTAATTTTTAAAAAGGTGCAAATTGCTAATCTTACTTAAGGCTTTTTTTAATTGCTTATTAAGAATCTTAGCACAGAAATTTGACAACATTCAACCCTTAAAAATAGGAAATCTGATGAAGAAAGACTACTCTGCAAAATCTTCTGCGGTGTTGTATTTGCTGAAATCACAGGAGAGGTGCTGAAGTTTTATTTCTTTCATTTTGCAGTTCAGTAGTGTTCCAAACAGAAGACCAGTTCCCAGGCCCTGAAGAATGGAGAAGCTTTGGTTGCCCTGTGAGAGGTTCAGAGAATAGTCAAAGCTGAACCTGATGAAAGAGGAATAAACTTCAGAGATCTGGGATAACTTTAGTTCCCTTTCCTCTGCTTCCACGTCCCCAAGATAATGGAGAAGACTGGAAGTTGACAAGAGGCAGTGAATAGGATAAAATTTGGAAACACACAACTCCAAAGAAGCAGCCCCTGCATCTCCAAACCTGAAAGTCTTCCTGGAAATTAGAACAGAGATTCCTGTTAAAGCCCATCTGGGAAAATATCAGAATGGTACCTGGAAGCTAAGGGCGTGTATGTGAGCGCATTCTGGACAGGGAATGTCACAGTTTACTGTTGTACTGTACTTTCTCAAGCACTTAGTGCAGTGTTCTGCACACGGTAAGTGCTCAATAAATGTGACTGAATGACTGAATAAATTAATTTGGGAGTAAGGAAGTTTTCAGAAGATCCAGGTCTTGGCTCTAAATTTACATGGAGCAAATCTCTACTCAGCCCCTACCTATCACCATACAATACAGTCCGGACACACAACCAGCAAAACCACTTCTGATCTCACCCTGATTGGCATTTCCCTAGCCCTGTTTGTCCCCAGACCGTGGCTCTGGTTGGCTATGGGGCAGTCCCCAGCATCCATGGGGATAGCCAGGGTGGTGGCTATCTCTCTCCCCCTTCTAGACTGTGAGCCCACTGTTGGGTAGGGACTGTCTCTATATGTTGCCAATTTGTACTTCCCAAGTGCTTAGTACAGTGCTCTGCACACAGTAAGCGCTCAATAAATACGATTGATTGATTGATTGGGCAGTAGAGTGAGGGTCACTATGATCTGTCAGGCTTGGCTTAGAGACCAATGAGAAGGTTTCTCTGAGGAAACTGTCAATTAAGATTGTATGTATTGAGCATTTACTGTGCAAAGCACTGTACTAAGCTCTTGGGAGAGTACAATGTAACAGATTTGGTAAATATTGTCCCTTGCCCACAAGGAGCTTACAGTCTAAATTACACTCAACAGCAATCTCAATCTCCAAACATCACAGAGTGAGAATAAACTGCAACCGTCCGAACACAGTGAGCACATGTACGTGAGCATGCTTCACAAAGATGTTGTGAGGATAAAATGACACAGCTGATAAAGGCGACATTTTGAAATACAGTGGAGATATTAATCCTATTAAGAGCTTGCTGTGTACAAAGCACTGTACTGACTGTGGGAAAGAATAGTGAGAATCAGCTTGGCCTAGTGGATAGAGAATGGGCCTGTGAGTCAGAAGGACCCGGGTTCTAAACTCAGCTCTGCCACTTGTCTGCTGTGTGACCTTGGGCAAGTCATTTAACTTCAAGCATTTAGAACAGTGCTGTGCACATAGTGAGTGCTCAATAAATACTACTGATTGATTGATTCTTTGTCCTTCATTTACTTCATCTGTAAATGGGGATTAAGACTGTGAGCCCCATGTGGGACAGGAACTGATTATCTTGTATCTACCCCAGTGCTTAGTACAGTGCCAGTACTAAGTCTGTACACACAAGTCTTTCGTACCACAAAAGAAAAAGAATATATGGATGAGAACTAGACAGAGTCTCTGGACCATAAGGGTCGGACAAATTCAAGTTATTGCTATGTGAGGATAGACTGAAAGAGTTAGGAATCCTTACTTTTGAGTGATTTGATCTGAGAAGGGGCTCTCTACTGGAGTCTCTACAAAACCTTGAACTGTGAATTGGAAACACTGGAGTCCAAACAAACAAAAGGAAACACTTTTTCACCTAGTAGGTGGTACTTTCCTGGAATTCACTGTTGTATAGCTGTGTAGACCAAAATTCTCAGTAGTGGTTTGGATGAAATCAAGAATGAACAGTGTTTATGAGTTACTAGGAGAAAATTAGGGTCATTCAGGGATAAAGTGAGGAATATTTGGTGATACATCCCTAAACAGTTGGATGGCTGTCAATAAGGACAGTTAACCCATGGTTCCCAAAGCACATGGGCCTGCGAGTCAAAGGATCTGGGTTCTAATCCTAAATCCACCACATATCTGCTGTGTGGCCTTGGGAAAGTCATTTAACATCTATGTGACTCAGTTCCCTCATCAGCAAAAATGGTGGTTTCCCTCCTACTTAGGCTGTGAGCCACAGGTGGGACCTAAGTACCTTGAATCTATTCCAGCACTTGTACAGTGCTTGGCACTTAGCAAGCACTTTATGCGAAGCAGCGTGGTTTAGTGGAAAGAGCCTGGGCTTGGGAGTCAGAGGTCATGGGTTCTAATCCTGGCTCCGCCAACTGTCAGCTGTGTGACTTTGGGGAAGTCACTTAACTTCTCTGAGCCTCGGTTACCTCATCTGTAAAATGGGAATTAAGACTGTGAGCCCCACGTGGGACAACCTTGATTACCTTGTATTCCCCGTCCCCCGTCCCAGTGCTTTGAACAGTGCTTGGCACATAGTAAGCGCTTAACAAATACCAACATCATTATCATTATCATCTTGTTGTCACTATCAGAAATAGAATCTTGGACTGAATAGATCCTTGGTCTGACCCAGAAATGGCATTTCTTGTACTATGGTTGTTTGACACTTTTGAAATTCAGCTCCCTAAGGAATCTCATACAAAGCAGGGTCATAATGAAATTTCAGCCCTTGTCCCACTTTGTATCAGAGCTGTAATGACAGTAGGGGTCTGTGCCATACTGCCTTGCTCCCTTTATTAATTTCCTCCTCCCAGCCCCACAGCACATATGTATAGATCCATAATCTATTTTCTACTGATGTCTGTCTTCCCTTCTAGACTGTAAGTTCGTTATGGGCAGGGAATGTGTCAGTTTATCGTTGCAGTATTCTCTCCAGTGGTTAGTACAGTGTTCTCTACACAGTGAGTGCTCATTAAATACAACTAAGTGGTGAGAAGCCCAGCATGAAGCTGTTCCACCTTAGGTCTGGAAAATATTGTCACTTTAAGAGCTTGTTGTTGTTGCCTTATGCTAAGTCACATCCAACCCAGAGCGACACCATGGACACATCTCTCCCAGAACGCCCCACTTCAATCTGCAATCATTTTAGTAGTGTGTCCATAGAGTTTTCTTGGTAAAAATATGAAAGCAATTTACCATTGCCTCCTTCCATGCAGTAAACCTGAGTCTCTGCCCTCAACTCTCTCCCATGACACTGCTGCCCAGCACAGGTGAGTTGATTTGTAGCAGATTGCCTTCCACTCGCTAGCCACTGCCCAAGCTAGAAATGGAATCAATAGGCCTCTGCTTGACTCTCCCTCCCATAGTCAAGACCAGTAGAGTACTGGAAACTCTCCATGTGTGACCCTGAGAGGTGCATCTAAGACCTATGGAACCATAAACTAAGTTGTGTTGACCATTGGTCCTGCTAAACTATCCACACCATCATCCAGTCAATCAACTCCAACTCTTAAAAAGCCTCTCTAGAGATCTGCAGCCCTACTTACAAGGTTGTGACCTAATAGAGTGAAATGTTTAGACTTTGATTCCTTATTTCAACTTAGCCACTATGAGATCCCAATTATCATGATCGACAGAAGTAATTAGCGTTAGGGTCGAAAGCCCCAACCTAAAAGAAATGTGGCCAAGACTAAAATAAATCTTGTGGGTGGCAGCACAGGAGACAGCATGGACAAGTGGAACCAGTATTTATTTATCCTAGGAATTAGTCAGTTAATCGTACTTATTGAGCTCTGTGCAGGATACTGTCCTAAGCACTCAGGATAGTACAATACAACAATATAACAGACATATTTCCTACCCACAATGCACTTACAGTCTAGAGGGGGAGATCCACATTAATATAAATTAATTAATAACAATAAATAATAATAAAAGTTAGGCAGCCTGAAATCCAATTGGGTGGAGAAGCAGCATGGCTCAGTGGAAAGAGCCCGGGTTTGGGAGTCAGAGGTCATGGGTTCAAATCCCGACTCTGCCACTTGTCAGCCGTGTGACCTTGGGCAAGTCACTTAACTTCTCTGTGCCTCAGTGACCTCATCTGTAAAATGGGGATAAAGACTGTGAGCCCCACGGAGGACAACCTGATCACCTTGTATCCCTCCAGCACTTAGAACAGTGCTTCACACATAGTAAATGCTTAACAAATGCTATTATTATTATTATTATTATTATTATTGTTATTCCCAGTACAGGTGCACTTTAACGCATCTGATTGGATTATGATTGTTCCTGGGCACCTGCATCTGATCGTCCTCCCCATCCTCCTCTGATTTATGAGACATTCACGAGCTGGGTCCTCTGATTCGTTCCTGGTCTGTCCGATTGAAAAAGTGGTCAATCTTGGGTGCAGTGGCCAAGAGAGAGACAATCAATCGATCATATTTATGGAGCATTTACTGTTTGCAGAGCGCTGCAGCAAGCCCTTGCAAGTGTGCAATATGACAGAGTTGGCAGACATGTTCCCTACCCACAGGGAGCTTACAGTCGAGAGACCGAGAGCATGTTTCAGAAAAATCAAAATCTGTATCGTTCCCAGCCAAGCTCATCTCCCAGCCAGGAGTGGAGAGATGCTGTCACTGCCGCCACCCCCATACACAATCCCTCTCAACGCGGGGTTCCAGGAAGGGTCATTCCCAGAGAGGGACTGAGAAGGAGGTAAAACAGAGATCCGGGAGGGGTTGTGTCAGTGCAGGGGGACAGAGAGGCTATTCTGGGAGGCCCAATGTCCCATCTCCCTCTTCCACAACTCTTCCGTCTTGTCTCTAGGCTGGCGATTAACATAGTTGAAGCCGTTTAGACAATGGATGAGACAGTGGGATATTGCAACAGTTTATCTGATTATCTTGAAGGGCTTTTTTTAAAATATAATGGTATTTGTAAAGTGGTTACTATTTTCAAGGCACTGTTCTAAGCACTGGGGTAGATACAAGTTAATTAGGTGGGACACAGACCCTGTCAATCAATTATATTTATTGAGTGCTTACTGTGTGCAGAGCACTGTACTAAGCGCTTGGGAAGTCCAAGTTGGCAACATATAGAGACGGTCCCTACCCAACAGCGGGCTCACAGTCTACAAGGGGGAGATAGAGAACAAAACATATTAACAAAATAAAATAGAATAGATATGTACAAGTAGAATAAATAAATTGAGTAATAAATACAAACATACATATATACATATATAAAGGTGCTGTGGGGAAGGGAAGGAGGTAAGGCGGAGGGGGAGAGGAAGGAGGGGGCTCAGTCTGGGAAGGCCTCCTGGAGGAGGTGAGCTCTCAGCAGGGCCTGGAAAGGGGGAAGAGAGCTAGCTTGGCAGATGTGCAGAGGGAGGGCATTCCAGGCAAGGGGGATGACGTGGGCCGGGGGTCGACGGCGGGACAGGTGAGAGAAGGCACAGAGAAGTGAAGTGACTCACCCAAGGTCACACAGCAGACAAGTGGTGGAGCTGGAATTAAAACCCAGGTCCTTCTGACTCCCAGGCTCGTGTTCTATTCACCAGGCCATGCTGCTTCTCACTTTGCCACATAAATGGATCCTAGTTCAAAATGACGACAATCCTTCAGGGAACCTTGTGTGAAACAACTGTGCCTTTGTGCCTTAATTCAGGGAATTTTGCTCAATACTCACCTGGTTACTTCTAGCTAATTTAAGTAAGGGACAATAAAAAAGACAGTTCCACTAACTGAACTAGGTCATGCTAGCATCACATCCTTAGAACCAGAGATCATTTAAATATATGGCCACTCAAAGAATAAGTATTGCAACCTATTGGTAGGTGGCATCCATTTTTCTGTTCTTCTGGCCACCTCTTTGAAATGATACTCCATTTTCAAAATGTGGGCCCCCACCTTGGCTGAATCATCATAATAAAGGTATTTGTTAATAATAAAGATGGCACTTGTTAAGCACTTACTATGTGCAAAGCACTGTTCTAAGCGCTGGGGTAGACACAAAGTAACAGGTAGTCCCCCGTGGGGCTCACAGTCTTAATGCCCATTTTACAGATGAGGGAACTGAGGCTCAGAGAAGTTAAGTGACTTGCCCAAGGTCACACAGCAGACATGTGGCGGAGCCAGCATTCAAACCCATGACCACTTAAGCACTTATTATTGTGCCAGGCACTGAACTAAACATGATGGTGTATACAAGCGCTTAGTACAGTGCCTGGCACATAGTGAGCATTTAACAATCCTACAATTGTTATTATATGAGATAGTGGGTTGGACTGAGCCTCAATCCCCTTTGGGGCTCACAGTCTGCTGCCTAAAGCAGCATGGTCTAGTGGAAAGAGCACAGGCTTGGGAGTCAGAGGTCATGGGCTCTACTCCCAGCTCTGCCACATGTCTGCTGTATGACCTTGGGCAAGTCACTTCACTTCTCTGTGCCTCATCTGTAAAATGGGGATCAAGATTGTGAGCCCCATGAGGGACATGGACTGTGTCCAACCTGATTACCTTATATCTACCCCAGCGCTTAGAACAGTGCTTGGCTTGTAGTAAGCACTTAACAAATACCACAGTTATTATTATTATTATTATTATTATTATTACTATTATTATGCCAGGCAGGGACTCAGGCCTCACCGCTAGTGGAAAAGAGCCCGGGCTTTGGAGTCAGAGGTCGTGGGTTCAAATCCTGGCTCCACCAATTGTCAGCAGTGTGACTTTGGGCAAGTCACTTAACTTCTCTGGGCCTCAGTTTCCTCATCTGTAAAATGGGGATGAAAAGTGTGAGTCACCCGTGGGACAACCGGATCACCTTGTAACCTCCCCAGCACTTAGAACAGTGCTTTGCACATAGTAAGTGCTTAATAAATGCCATTATTATTATTAAATTATTAAGCAAACTTAATTATTAAGTTTAATTATTAAATTAAATTAATTAATTAAATTATTATTTAATTAAGTTTAATTATTAAACTTAAATTATTGAAAGGTCAAAACCCTAACCAGTGATTGCTCCCCACAAACTTCAGGAAGGCAGATCAAGACTGCAGGAGAGGAGAAGCAGTGTAGTTTAGCATGGGCCTCAGACTCAAGGGGACCTGAGTTCTAATTCCAGCTCCACACTTGCCAGCTGTTTGGCCTTGGGTAAGTCACCCAACTTCTCTGGGCCTCAGTTTCCTCATCAGTAAAATAGGGAATACCTGATTGCCTTCCTTCAGACTGAGCACCAATCAATCAATCATATTTATTGAGTGCTTACTGTGTGCAGAGCACTGTACTGAGCGCTTGGGAAGTACAACTTGGCAACATATAGAGACAGTCCCTACCCAACAGTGGGCTCACAGTCTAGGAGGGGGAGACAGAGAACAAAACCAAACATATTAACAAAATAAAATAGAATAGATATGTACAAGTAAAATATATAAATAAATAAATAAATAAACCATGTGGGACAAGGACCGACCTGATTATCTTGAATCTAACCCAAGGTTTATGAACAGTTCTTTGTACATAATAAGCACTTAATAATAATTGTGGTATTTGATATTATTATTATTATAGTTATTCAGTCAATCGTATTTATTGAATGCTTACTATGTGCAGAGCACTGTACTAAGCGCTTGGGAGAGTACAATATAACAGTAAAACAGACACGTTCTCTGCCCACAGCGAGTTTGTAGTCTCGAGGGTTATTAATAACTTGTACTTCCCAAGAGCTTAGTACGGTCCTCTGCACACAGTAGGCACTCAATAAATATGATTGAATGACTGAATGAATGAATAATAAAAATACAAAGTGCTAGGAGCAGCTGAAATGGTTGGAGATATAGCAGGAAAACTAGAGTTGAAAGATATTTGGGAGAAAAGCTGATCAAACAAAGAATAAGAGAAAGAACCACTCAGTACGAGAGATAGAAAAACTATTAATAATAATTGTGGGCTTTATTAAGCACCCTTGCCCCTCTCAGGGTTGCACCTGGAGAGTTTCCAGTCCTCTACCAGTCTCGACTATGGGAGGGAAAGTCAAGCAGAGGCCTGCCCATTCCATTCCTAGATTGGCCAGTGGCTAGCAAGTGGAAAGCAACCCGCTATAAATCAAAACTCTCCTATGCTGGGCAGCAGCGGCATGGGAGAGAGTCGAGGGTGGAGTCTCAAGTTGCTTCACGGAAGGAGGCATTGGTAAACCACTTCCATATCTTCACCAAGAAAACTCTATGGATACACCACCACAAAGATTGCAGATGGAGGTGGGGTGTTCTGGGAGAGATGTGTCCTTGGTTTCGCTATGGGTTGGAGATGACTAGACAGCATAAAACAAGATGAGACACCGCCCCCCCCATGAGCTCATTTGGGCAGAGAATGTGTCCGCTTATTGTTGTATTACACTCTCATAAATGTTTAGTAAAGTGAGATCTGCACACAGTAAGCGTTCAACAAATATGACTGAATTAATGAAGTACAATTTAGTACAGGGCTCTGCACACAGTAAGCACTCAATAAATATGATTGATTGATTGATTGATTGAGTGCAGGTGAGCTATGCTGTAAGACCCCAAGGTTGGCAACCTCATCCTATTTGATATGTGGTGGGGTTCATTCATTCAATCATATTTACTGAGCGCTTACTGTGGGCTTTGCACTGTGCTGGGGTTCTTAGATTGTGCTGATATAACTGCCCGAGCTGCTGTATGTTTTCCTTATCTTCCACCTCTTTCTAAAGGCTTCCTTTTTGCTGACTTGGCAAAATGAATTTTTTGCTAAAAATGCACTGTGGCACATCAGATGTGTCTTCCTTGGCTCTCAGGTGGTTGACTAGCTTCTTGCCTGATGCACACCAGTGCCTGTGTCTTTTGCTGAGGTGTAGTCCCTTGAAGAGCCATCAGTGATGGAAGTTCATTACCACAGTTGTCAAGACCAATTTACAGCCAGAGCTGAAATTAACCTCTGACCTCCCACTCCCCCTTCAGGGATAAAGGAGTGACTTCCGTTTCCTTACCTGCAAAGCATCTTTCATTGGCAAGAAATATTTTCCTTTATGACCGAATTTGCAATCCTATTCTGAGCAGGAAATGAATTGCCTTCTTTTGGCTGTAAAACCAAGAAAAGGCAGATTTTCACAGCTTTATGCATAGATGAGATGTCAAGACAATTTAGTGTCAGACCCAATTTTTTTTTTTCCAGTGGTAGGGGAAAGGACAAATAAATAATCAACGATGCACATGTAACATGAAAAAAAGATCTAAATTTGTGATTTTCTTCAAGAAGGAAATACATAAACATGAGTGACTGCTACAATGCCATCCAAACTGCCAAGTACTTCACCATACACACATATTACACCTACTACAAGCCGCATATTCTGGCAGTCTACTGAAGCCATTGCATATCTGTTGAAAGTGCCAGCAGAGATGAATGCACAGAATACCAGGAGCCCAGTGATAAATGGAGAAGAATAGAAAAGGTAAAAATTGCTTGTGGGTAATGGTGACACCATTACCAAGAACCACTCTCATTCCTGTTCCCTCCACAATAGGATATTAGGAAGACCACATTGTCTGGGTTCCTACTGGATCTGGCCCTTTATTTCATACTGGAAACAGATCCAGATGTATGCCCATTTCTCCAGTGTTTGGCTTTGAGACCTTTAGAATATAAACAATAATAATAACACGGTATTTGTTAAGCACTTACTATGTGCCGTTCTAAGTGCTGGAGTAGAGACAAGATAACTGAGTTGGACACAGTCCCCATCCCGCATAGGGATCACAGTCTTAACCCCCATTTTACAGACGATGAACCTGAAGCCCAGAGAAGTGAAGTGACTTGTCCCAGGTCACACAACAGACAAAATTACTATTATGATGAGATGTTCCCTAGCTTGGCATTATTTCAGGCCCTGTAAGTAAATGTATTTCCTGATTCCTTTAGGACAGAAACTTTGGTAAACTTCTTTGGTACTATTTAGTGCCTCAGGCTATAATTTATTTTTCCGGAGCCCAATGGCGTGATAAAGTTGCCTTCTCTTCAAAAGAGCCTAAACAACACTGTAAGGCAGGACTGAAACTAGACTTTGGTGGGAGGAGTTCAGCTGCTCTGAGGCCTGATCGGCTCTTTTCTAGCCCACTAACTTCTCTGGCCCCGCTCAGGATAGCTCCTGGAGAGTTTCCAGTACTGTACCAGTATGGGCTATGGGAGGCATACCTATTCCATTCCTAGCTTAGGCAGTGGCTAGCAAGTGGAAGGCAAACTGCTACAAATCAAAGCTCACCTGTGGTGGTCAGCAGCAGCATGAGAGAGAGTCGAAGGAGGAGACAACTTTACTGCGTGAATGAAGGCAGTGGTAAACCACTTCTGTATTTTTACCAAGAAAAGTCTATAGATAAACTACCAGAACGATTGCAGATGGAGGTGGGGTGTTCTGGGAGAGATGTGTCCACGGAGTCGCTATGGGTCGGAGATGACACAAAAGCATAAGACAAGATAAGCTTCTCTGGTGTCTGAACCCCTGAGGCCTCTAGAACCACAACTAGAGAAGCAGCATGGCCTAGTGGATAGAGCATGGGCCTGGGAGTTGAAGGTCATGGGTTCTAAACCTGGCTCTGCCACCTGTCTGCTGGGAGCCCTTGGGCAAATCACTTTACTTCTCTGTGCCTCAGTTACTGCATCTGTAAAATGGGGATGAAGACTGTGAACCCTGTATGGGACAGGGAGGGTGTTCAACCTGATTATCTTGTACCTACCCCAGCACTTAGAACAGTGTCTGGCACTGTTAATAATATAATATAATATAATAATCATAATAATAATGGCATTTGTTAAGCACTTACTATGTGCAAAGCACTGTTCTAAGAGCTGGGGAGGTTACAAGGTGATCAGGTTGTCCCACGGGGGGCTCACAGTCTTAATCCCCATTTTACAGATGACGTAACTGAGGTCCTGAGGAGTTAAGTGACTTGCCCGAAGCCACACAACAAGTGGTGGAGGCGGGATTTGAACCCCTGACCTCTGACTCCAAAGCCCGTGCTCTTTCCACTGAGCCACGAACAAATGTCATAATTAATCACAGCTGCTTCCAGGATAGACACCAAAACAACAACCATCCTGACCATTTAAGAAGCAGTATGGCTTAGTAGAAAGATCATGGGCTTGAGAGCCAAAGGTCGTGGGTTCTAAACCCGGCTCCAACACTTATCGGCTGTGTGACTTTGGGCAAGTCACTTAACTTCTGTGTTCCTCAGTTACCTCATCTGTAAAGTGGGGATTGATTACCTTGTATCTATCCCAGTGCTTAGAACAGTGCTTGGCACTTAAATACCATCAATTATTATTTAATTAGTGTGGTATTTGTTAAGCACTTACTATGTGCCAGGCACTGTACTAAGCATGTTAGTTCCTCTCCCGTTAACACCCTCCCTTGTCCTTTAAACTTGTCCTCTTGTTTTAAACAAAGGTTAGGCCAGTGTTAACCTTGCCTACCAAATAGGCATCCCAAGGACACAGGCAGCAAACCCACTTCTCCCCATATTTCAGAGGCAAGGAATCAACTCTTTGTAGGTGTGGGAAGGAAAAGGGGGAGACATGGGGGAAAAATCACTCTTTCCTTAGTTCGGTTGCACCATAAACACTAAATTTACCCAGTCCAAAATGAAGTGGAGGATTGGGGAATGAACCACTTGATCTGAATTAATATGGCTAAAGTCTTTTCTTCATTTAACAGGCCTATCCAATGATCAGTTTGATCTGAAAGCCCAACTACTTACAAATCATCGGTTGGATTGCTCTGCAAGGTGAAGCATTCTGTAAGCACCCTGATGAATTCATTTATTCATTCAATCGTATTTATTGAGTGCTTACTGTGTGCGGAGCACTATACTAAGTGCTTGGGAAGTACAAATCGGCAACATATAGAGACGGTCCCTACCCAACAACGGGTTCATAGTCTAGAATGTAATCAAAGGAGAGGTAGCCGTGCTTTCATTAAAGAGTGTTAAGAAAAGATTAGCCTCTGCCTTTCTCTAGACTGTAAACCAGTTATGGAGTGTAATAATAATAATGTTAATAATTATGGTACTTGTTAAATGCTTACTATGTGCCAAACACTGTTTTAAGAGCTGAGGTAGATACAAGTTAATCAGGTTGGACGCAGCCCCTGTCCCACATGGGGCTCACAGTCTTAATCCCCATTTTACAAATGAGGTAACAGGGGCCCAGTGATGTTAAGTGACTTGCCCACGGTCATACAGCAGACATGTGGCAGAATCTGGTCCTCTGTCTTCCAGGCCCATGCTCTGTCCACTAAGCCACACTGCTTCTCAGGGAAGCAGTGGGAATGAGAGGGAATGTGTCCTCCAACTCTGTTGTATTGTTCTCTCCCACGTGCTTACTACAGTGCTTTGCAAAGGGTAACAATAATAACATTTCTTAAGCACTTACTATGTGCCAAGCACTGTTCTAAGCACTGAAAATGCTCAATAAAGACCAATGATGGATTGATTGATAGTGTGGCTTGGGAACAGTTATGTCTACCAGCCAAAGAATGGAAAGGGAATATTCAAGATTCCTGTGATTCTATATTAAATAATCAAACATTTATTGAGCACTTACTGTGCACAAAGCACTACAGTAAGCACTTGGAAGAGTACAATATACCAGAGTTGGTAGATGCAGCCCCTGCCCACATGGAGCTTGCAATCTAGAAAATAATGGGATAAGGTATGTTTTGGGACTTCATTCGCCTGCGTCTTCATCCAAAGCATATTACCTTGGAATATATCCCTCTGACTGAGTCTGGGAAGTGATGGACATTAACCAGGTGGAGAAACCAAGAGCAAACATTTCTATTTCTTTCTCCTTGGGAAGTTGTACTGGGGTGTGGTGGGGAGCAGAGTAGAGAACAGAAAAAAAATGTGCCATTTGCTTGCTTTCTCCCATGCACTTCATCTGAAATAGGTCTCTCTCTTACATGGGTCTGAAACATGGTCTTCGAGAAGACATGGAATGTATTCAGGTCAATTTTGGAATGGAATGTCTCTGAATGTGTCTGTTTATTGTTAATAATAATAATAATAGTATTTGTTAAGCGCTTACTATGTGCCAAGCACTGTTCTAAGCACTGGGGGAATGAATATAAGGTAATCAGGTTGTCCCACATGGGCTCACAGTCTTCATCCCCATTTTACAGATGAGGGAACTGAGGCCCAGAGAAGTCAAGTGACTTGCCCAAAGTCACACAGCTAAGTGGCAGAGCCGGGATTAGAACCCACAACCTCTGACTCCAAAGCCCGGGCTCTTGCCACTGAGCCACGCTGCTTCTCATTGTTGCATTGCACTCCCTCAAGTTCTCAATACAGTGCTTTGCAGGCAGAAAGTGCTCAATACATACGATTGAATGAATGAACGAGGTAAAGCCAGAGGGGTGGAAAGAGTTGGAATAGAAAAGAAACCTCGGCTGCTCTAGCTGCAGAGAGCTGATCGTAGTAGCTGATGTGGGAGTTGGAGTCAGTTTACACTTTGACCTTGCCTTTTGAATTGGGGAAAAAGGAGTTACTCTGCTTCCATCAGCACTGAGGCTTTCTGCCTTTCTGAATGAGGGCGTTCACCAGGGAGAGACAGATCACTGAGGCTACCATCCCCAAGGACTTCCTTTCCACCAGTAGGAACACAATTGCCTGAAAGAAGCGCAGACCAATTCAATTACCTCTCATTGAAGTTTTCTCCATTTCCCTCCAGGTGTAAATTGTGTGACTTGCATGTCTGAAGCACATGTTTTGAACTTGATTGAACAAGTGGCAAAATTGTTTATTTTCATACTGAATCCTATTCTGGGCTGGGCTTCAGAAGAGGCAGGGGAGGAGGAGAACTGAAAGATTAGGAGACCTTCAAAGGGCTTCTTTTATACTCTTCTAAGGAGAAACGGCGGAATTCCTTTAAGCACTTACAGCGAAGCCACATGGAGCCCACTACCATCAACTCATTCCCTACCCATGCTTGAACGAAACCCACAAAAGACCATTACAAATCAAGTTGAAATATGAATAGTGAGAACATGGTATTTTATGACTTGGGAATATAATTCTGATGAAAACAGCAATCAGGCAATAAATGATCAGGAGCCAAGGCCATCACCATCTATTCAATCAATGATCTTATTATGTGCAGTGCACTGTACTAAGTGCTTGGGAGAGTACACTACAATCAATCAATCATATTTATTGAGCACTTACTGTGTGCAGAGCACTGTACTAAGTGCTTGGGAAGTACAAGTCGGCAAAATTAGCAGACATGTTCCCTGCCCACAATGAGCTTACAGTCTGGGGTGGGGAGATAATAATAATAGCATTTATTAAGCGCTTACTATGTGCAAAGCACTGTTCTAAGCGCTGGGGAGATTACAAGGTGATCAGGTTGTCCCACGGGGGGCTTACAGTCTTAATCCCCATTTTACAGATGAGGTAACCGAGGCCCAGAGAAGTGAAGTGACTTGCCCAAAGTCACACAGCTGACAATTGGCGGTACCGGGATTTGAACCCATGACCTCTAACTCCAAAGCCCGGGCTCTTTCCAATGAGCCATGCTGCTTCTCAGTGTGGGAGATGGGGCGGGAGACAGACATCAATACAAATAAATAAAATTATGGATATGTTCATAAGTGCTGTGGGGCTGGGATGGAGGGGAAGAGCAAAGGGAGCAAGTCAGGGCAATGCAGAAGGGAGTGGGAAATGAGGATGAGTGGGGCTTATTCTGGGAAGGCATCTTGGAGGAGATGGGCCTTCAATAAGGCTTTGAAGAGAGAGAGAGTAATTGTCTTTCGGAATAGAGGAGGCAGGACATGGGCTGTCAGTGGTGAGACAGGCGAGATCAAGGCACAGTGAGAACACTAGCTAGAGGAACAAAGTATGTGGGCTGGGTAATATAAGGAGAGAAGAGAGGTGAGGTAAAGGGGGCAAAGTGATGGAGTGCTTTAAAGCCAAGGGTGAGGAGTTTTTGTTTGATATAGAGGTGGATGGGCAACCACTGGAGTTATTTGAGGAGGGTGGTGACATGTTCTGAACATCTTTGTATAAAAATGATCCAGGCAACAGAGTGAAGTAAGGACTGGAGGCTGGGAGGTCAAAAAGGAGGCTGATGCAGTAATCCAGGTGGGATAAAATGACTAACTGTATTAACATGGTAGCAGTTTGGATGGAGAGGAAAGGGTGGATTTTAGCAATGTTGTGAAGGTAGAACCAACAGGATTTGGTGACATATCAAATATAATAGTAATAATAATAATAATGGTGTTTTTTAAGTGCTTACTATGTGCCAAGCACTGTTCTAAGTACTGGGGTATATACAATGTAATCAGGTTGTCCCACGTGGAGCTCACAGTCTTAATCCCCATTTTACAGATGAGGGAACTAAGGCACAGAGAAGTTAAGTGACTTGCCCAAGGTCACATACCAGACAAGTGGCAGAGTTGGGATTAGAAACCATGACCTCTAACTCTCAAGCCCAAGCTCTTTCCCCTAAGTCAAGCTGCTTCTTATAAGTGGGTTGAATGAGAGCGGGGAGTCAAGGATAATGCCAAGGTTACAGACTTGTGAGACAGGAAGGATGGTGATGCCATCTGTAGTGATGGGAATCTACCACCTAATATACGTTCTCATCACTTCTGGTTGGACCACTGTAATGATGGAGTCCCCTGTTGTGATGGATGAGTCACAAAGACTTAGGGGTCAAAAACCTGTGTGAAGGAATCAATTACAGGGCTAGTGAGAAGCAGCATGGCCTCGTGGAAAGAGCCCAGGCCTGGGAATCAGAGGACCTGGGTTCTAGTCCCGTTCTGTTAATTGTTTGCTATGTGACCTTGGACAAGTCACTTCACTTCTGTGTGCCTCAGTTTCTTTATCTGTAAAATGGAGATTAAATCCTCCTCCCTCCAACTTAGATTGTGAGCCCCATGTGGGACAGGGACTGTGCTCAAACCTGATAAGCCTGTGTCTACCCCAGCACTTAGAACAGTGTGTGACACATAGAAAGGGCTTGACACATAAGTACTTAAGTGCCATTAAAAAGAAAAGCAGTGCCACTTACCCACTTTCATCTCTGTGGCAATCATGTTCCTTCTAGAACAGCTAGTGCAACAAAGAAGTAGGCAGATAGGAGTGCAACAAACTGTGACATTCAACAAGAAGTTTAGGTACTACATAGTCTCCTTCCCTTCATCTCCCTGCCTCTAGATTTACCCACATTCAGTCCATGGATGGAAGCAGCGTGGCTCAGTGGAAAGAGCGCAGGCTTGGGAGTCAGAGGTCATGGGTTCGAATCCCTGCTCCACCACTTGGGCAAGACATTTAACTTCTCTGTGCCTCAGTTACCTCATCTGTAAAATGGGGATTAAGACTGTGAGCCCCAAGTAGGACAGCCTGATCACCATGTACCCCCCGCCAGCACTTTGCATATAATAAGTGCTTAACAAATACCACCATTAATATTACACAGCAGCATGCATCTTTAAAAAAAAAACCACTAGCTGGAAGTCTCAACCTTGCATCAGATAGAAAATAAAAAGAAGCAAGCAATTAAAGAGGAAAGGAAGCAAGTAGGTAACAAAATATAGCACTTAATACAATAATGGAATGCTAATAAAAATACATTTTTCTATAGGAGTATGTATTTTTAGATACTATAGACTTAAAGTTCATCATCAATCGTATTTATTGAGCGCTTACTGTGTGCAGAGCACTGTACTAAGCGCTTGAAGTTGCATGTGTTCATTCATTCAGTCATATTTAATGAGCACTTACTGTGTGCAGAGCACTGTACTTTTGATTTTTTCACCCCAAAATTGCAACTCTCTTTTTGGTCAGTCAGCTAATTCCTGTCTGGATGTCAGGCAGCATTTGATCAGGTCAGTATATTTCAGTGAGCATCCATCAAGGACCACTTTGACAGGGTTATTGAAAATGGTGCTTAGGGTTGTTAATGCCATTCCTCCTGAATTAAAAATGATTTCAAGTGCAATGTCACAAAGGCATCAAATATGCAACCACTACCAACACCTTAACTACAGGTACTCAACCTAAAATGCCTTACAAGTGTATGCAAACCAAATGCTGACTTGCAGATTGGAAAAGGTTTGTGTTTATTTTAAAGATAAGGCACTCCGGGTACAGTGGGCTTGCTGTGCTTTTAAAAAAAGGCGTCTATGGCACTGACACCTCGAAAAGGTGTTACAGATGCATCTTATTTTGTATATTTTATAGTAATTTAAATAAACATGTCTGTAAACATTATTCTCAAATTACTGGATTCTTACATGTTTTCTTTGTAAACATTTCATTGTATTAGTATAGAGAAGCCTCAAACTAAATTAATTTCTAGAATATACTCTACCAGGTCACTAGAGCATGCAATTAGATAGTTGTTTATCTGTTGGTGTCATCATTCTGAATGGACAATTTAATTTGTTTGGACCTAACCCAAAACATGAAAATTTGTTCCATAAGACACTATATGGAACTCAGATTCCTACAGAACTTTCCTTTGAAATCTGAGATGTACACAACTCTAAATGCAAGGCCCGTGCCCTGATTATCTTGGCTAATTTTCATCAGTTGGTTTGGCAGTCAATTTTATTTAAAGTCTATCCATCAATGACATCTACTGAGAGCTTACAGCACACAGTACAGCGATCTAAACTGAGAGAGTATGTTAGACACAATCCCTGCTCTCAAGGAGTTTACAGTCTTATGGGGGAGACAGGCATTAAAATCAATTTTAGAGGGGGGAAGCAGTAGATCATAAAGATATGTACATATATGTTGTAATTTGTAATTTATTTATATTAATGTTTGTCTCCCCCCTAGACTGTAAGCTCATTGTGGGCAGGGAATGTGTCTGTTTATCATTATATTGTACTCTCCCAAGCACTTAGTTCAGTGCTTTTCCCATAGTAAGTGCTAAATAAATACAATTGAATGAATGAATGAATTGTGAGGTGGGGAGGACTATCAAATATCTAAGCGCAAAGGCAATGCAGAAAAGGTAAGGGGGGAGGGGGAGGGGGAAATGAATTCAAGTAGAGATGACTTGAAGGCAGGAGGAGATGCGAGATTGTAGAGAAGGAGTGGGGTTGGAGCTGAAGAGATAAAGGAATCAACCACATAGTTGATAGCTGTTGAAGTCATGGGAGTGAGTTAGTTCTCCAAGGGAGTGGGTGAAGAGGGAGACTAGAAAGCAACCCCCATAGTTACAGGGAGGTAGGCAGAGGAGGCCAGATGAAAGACTGAGAAGGAATCAGAGAAATAGGAGGAGAACCAGGAGAGGACAATGTCAATAATAATATAATAATAATGGCATTTGTTAAGCACTTACTATGTGCCCAGCACTGTTCTAAGTGGTGGGGGGAATACAAGGTAATCAGGTTGTCCCACGTGGGACTCACAACCTTAATCTCCACTTTACAGATGAGGTAACTGAGGCATAGAGAAGTTAAGTGACTTGCCCAAAATCACACAGCTGACAAGTGGCAGAGCCGGAATTAGAACCCATGACCTTTGACTCCAAAGCCTGGGCTCTTTCCACTGAGCCACGCTGCTTCTCTTGGTTTCAATGAAACCAAGGATTGATAGTGGATCCAGAAGAAGGGGGTGGTCTACACTGCCAGTGGCAGCTGAGGAAATCAAGGAGGATTGAGCAGGAAAAGATTAATTTGGATTAGGTAAGAAGGAGGTTATTGGTGACTTGGGCAGTTTCGGTAGAGTGGAGGAGGCAGAATCCAGATTGCTGGGAACAGGAGAATGAGTTGAAGGAAAGGAAATGGAGGCATTGTGTGTAAATAACTCAGTCAAGGAATTTGGAGAGAAATGATAAGAGGGAGATGGGGTTATAACTAAAGGGAGCCATAGGTCAAGGGAAGGTTTTTTGAGGATAGGGGACATGTGGGCATGTTGGAAGAGGAAGAGAAGGAGCCATTGGAGTGAAAGGTTGAAGATGACTTTCAAGGAGGGGAAGAAGGAAGGGAACAAGTGTTTTAATGTGAGAAAGGATGGGGTTCGAGGGACAGATAAAGAGATTAAATTTCAAAAGAAGGCAGTAGATCTTCTCTTGAGGTAGTGCTGGGAAATATGAGAGTCAATGATGGGGCAGGAGGAGGGTTCTAGCCTCACTTCTTCAAATGCTGTCTAATTGTTTCCGATCCACAGCAACTCCATGGACACACCTTCAGAACATCCCACCTTCTGTCATGAAGTCATTCTGGTATGTGTAGCCGCAGTTTTCTCCGTAAAGATACGGAAGTGGTTTACCTCTGCCTTCTTCCACACAGTAAAAACTTGAATTTCTGCCATTGTCTTTGATCAAAGTTTTTATCACTTAATCATCCACCTTTGACTTTTTCCCATGCTACTGCTGCCCAGCACAGGTGAATCGACTTTGATACTTTGCTTTAATAATAATAATAATAATGGTATTTATTAAGTGCTTACTATGTGTGAAGCACTGTTCTAAGCACTGGGGAGATACAAGGTGATCAGGTTGTCCCACGTAGGGCTCACAGTTTTCATCCCCATTTTACAGATGAGGTAACTGAGGCACAGAGAAGTTAAGTGGCTTGCCCAAGGTCACACAGCTGACAAGTGGCGGAGCCGGGATCCTTTCCTTTATGGCTATCCCTGTACAGTATAGCTCTAAGTTTCTTCAGGGTACAAAAACTCTCCTTCCATGATAAGGCACCGATTCACAGGAGAATCTACCCTCACACCATCTCAAAAATCCACCCTTTCCTCTCCATCTAAACTGCTACTATGCTGATCCAAGCATTAAGCCTACCCCATCTGGACTACTGTCTCCACATCCTCTTCTCCAATTTTCTCCTTGACCCCCTCCAATCTGGCGTCCACCCCTTCACTCCACAGAAACTGCCCTCTCAGAGGTCACCAATGAGCTCCTTCCTGCCAAATCCAATGGCTCTTACTCTAGCCTAATCCTCTTTGACCTCTCAGATGCCTTCGACACTGTCGACCACCTCCTGCTCCTGGAAACATTATCCAACCTTGTTTTCACTGAAACTGTCTTCTGGTTCTCCTATCTCCCCAGCCACTCCTCAATATTTTTTGTGGGCTCCTGCTCTGCCTCTCACCACCTAACTGTGGGAGTCCCTCAAGGCTCAGTTCTGGGTCCTCTTTCTATTCTCCATATACACCTGCTATCTTGTAGAACTCATTCACTCCTATGGCTTTAACTACCATCTCTATGCAGATGATCCCCAAATAATATAATGATAGCATTTATTAAGCACTCACTATGTGCAAAGCACTGTTCTAAGTGCTAGGGAGGTTACAAGGTGATCAGGTTGTCGCATGGGGGGCTCATAGACTTCTAGACTACAAATCTACATCTCCAGCCTTGATCTCTCTTCTCTGAAATCTTGCATTTCCCCCCGCCTTCAGGACATCTCTACTTAGATGTCCCGCTGACACCTCACACTGAACGTTTCCACAACAGGACTACTAATCTTCCCATCTAAATCCTGTCATCCACCTGGATTCCCCATCACTGAAGACAGCACCACCCTCCTCCATGCCTCACAAGCCCGCAACCTGGGGATTATCCTCAATTTCTCTCGCATTCAACCCACATTTTGGTACATCACCAAATCCTGGCAATTCAGCCTCCACAACACCACTAAAATCTGCTTTTTCCTCTCCATCTAGACTGATACTACATAAATCCAAGCAATTATCTTGTCCCTGCAGCCTCCTTGCCTCCAGTGTCTTCCCCAATCTGGTCGATATTTCACTCTGCCACTCAGATCACTTTTCTAGAAAACTGTTCAGTCCATGTTTCCCTACTCCTCAAGAACTTCCACGGGTTCCCATCCAACTCCACAGCAAACAGAAACTCCTTACCATAGGCTTTAAAGCAACCACATTGCCCCCTTCTACCTCTCCTCCCTGACTCATACTACAACCCAATCCACATACAATGTTCCTCTAATACCAACCTGCTCACTGTACCTTCATTTAATTTACCTCATCACCAACCGCTTGCCTATGTTCTGCCTCTGGCTTGGAATGCCCACCCTCTTCATACCCAAAAGTCATTCACTTTCCCCACCTTCACAAAACCTTATTAAAGGCACATCTCTTACCTAACTAAGCCCTCATCTCCTCCTCTCCCACTCTGTCAAATGTCATCCTTGCACTAAGATGTACCCTTTCTTCATCCCTCCCTCAGCTCCATAGCATTTATTTGCATATCCATAATTCAATTCATTTACATCTATGTCTCCTGCTCTAGGCTGCAAGTTCATTGTGGACAGGGAACGTGTCTGACAATTCTGTCATACTGTTCTCTCCTAAGCACGTAGTATAGCATCCTGCACACAGTAAGCACTTATTAAGTACAATTGATTACCCCATCAGCCTCCTTGCTCAACTCTGTGACTCGTTTCTCTCCCCATTCTAATCCATAGGTCACTCTGCTGCCTGGATCCTTTTCCAAAACCTTTCAGTCCACGTCTTCCCACTCAAGAACCTCCAGTGGTTGGCCACCCACCTTTGCAAACAAACCCCTTGCCATTTGCTTTAAAGCACTTAACCACATTGCCCCATTCTATATCAACTCACTGATTTCTGTTATATTGTCCTCTTCCAAGCATTTAGTACAGTGCTCTGCACATAGTAAGCACTCAATACATATGACTGAGTGAGTGAAGGAATCAGTCTCTGGTTAAACAGGGAGCTAAACATTCAAGCAACTCACAAATGACAATGAATGCTGCCCTGGCCTGGAAATTATTTAAGCAGGAGTCTGACTTGTTCCAAAGAGAAAAGTGGAGTAGATCTAAAGAAGGATCCTCACAGATTTGCTTTCATCATAAGTATAGCAGAGGAAGGAGCAGTTCCCACATTCGAGAACTTAAACTGAGATCTGGATGGAGCTGTCCAGCAGAAAAAAATAATTATTAATAATAATAATAATGGTATTTATTAAGTGCTTACTATGTGCAAAGCACTGTTCTAAGTTCTGGGGAAGTTACAAGGTGATCAGGTTGTCCCACAGTGGGCTCACAGTCAATCCCCATTTTATAGATGAGGTAACTGAGGCTCAGAGAAGTTAACTGACTTGCCCAAAGTCACACAGCTGACAAGTGGCAGAGCCTGGATTTGAACCCATGACCTCTGATTCCAAAGCCCGGGCTCTTTCCACTGAGCCACACTGCTTCTCTTTCCACATTGTCTTTCCACATGCTTTCCAGTACTGAGGTTGTTGGCTGGCAGTGACTTAACTGCCAAAAGAGGAGAGCCAAGGGAAAGAGGGATGAAAAGGAGAGAACAATTCAAGGAAACAAAAGCCCCTATGCAAGCAACTCCCAAACTAGGTACAATATGAGATGCAAATATGAGATGCAAACTAGGTACAATATGAGATGCAAATATCGAGAAAGGAAATGGATCATAAGTATGTGCCACATTTCCTTCTTGCCTTCTACTGTCTTGCATTTATATCTGGGCTGTCAGGTAAGTATAGTAGCATTTCCTGAGTATCCATTTTGTGCAATGCACTGTACTAAGCAATTGGAAAATAAAGAATAAAGAAAGGATGACATATTCCTGCTCTCTGGTCGCATACTCTCTGATGGGGAAGACAAACAAAAATGTTTCAAGCTCGAGTGGCCAAAATAACTGAGCCCACCCATATACGTGAATGCAAAGGAGGGTACAAAAAAGTTGTATTAGAATTGGCTGAAGGGATGATATGGTTCAGAGCTGTGGAGAATTAACAAGGGGAAGTTTTTTTAATGGTATTTGTTAAATGCTTACTGTGTGTCAAGCGCTGTTCTAAGCACTGGAGTAGATATAAGCTTGTCAGATTGGACACAGTTCCTGAACTGCATGGGGTTTACAGTCTAAGTGGGAGGGGAGTAGGATTTAATCCCCAGTCTCCAGTTGAGGAACCTGAGGCACAAAGAAGTTAAGTGACTTACCCCAGGTTGCACAGCAAGTAACTTACAGAACCAGGATTAGAATCCAAGTCCTCTGACTCCTGGGCCCATGCTCTTTCCACTAGGCCACGCTGCTTCTCAGCTTGTTGGAGGGTGTGGCATTTTAGGAGGCTCTGAAAATGGGGAGAGCTGTGGGGTATCTGATGAAGGGAGGGAGGGAGTTCCAAGCCAGGGGAGCAGTGTGAGCAAAGGGGAAGCAGAGACAGCAGGTCAGGGAATAGTGGGTGAAGAGAGCAGAAAGGTAAGATGGGACCAGTTGGTGGAAGTCTTTTGGGAGGTTTTGAGAGGATACGTGGGCAAAGTGATGTTTCATGATGACAATAATAATAATTAGAGTACTTGTTAAGCACTTACTATGTGCCAAGCAGTGTTCTAAGTGCTGGGGTAGATACAAGCTAATCAGGTTGGACACTGCCCCAATCCGACATGGGGCTCACCCTTAATTCCCCATTTTACAGTTGAAGTACATGAGGCACAGAGAAATTAAGTGACTTGTCCATAGTCACATAGCAGACATGTGGCAGAGCCAGGAATAGAACCCAGGTACTTCTGAGTTGCAGGCCCATGATCTATCCACTAAGCCACACTGCTTCTAATGATCCATACAGCAGTGTGGATGATGATGATCCATGTAGTACAGATTGGAGAGGGAAAGGGGCTGGAGAGTCTGGGAGATTGGCATTCTCCATCCTTATTGACTCCCATGTCCATTTCCCTTGTCAGTTGCTTGAAACATTTAACTCCCTCCTTTTCCTCCTCCTTCCCCATTTCTTGCTACTAATGATCTGGCCACATACTGTGAGAAAATTGAAGCCATCAGGCATGATTTCCATAACATCTCCCCTACTCTGCTCCAGTCCCTCACTCCTCCTATCTCTTCCAGCACTATCTCAAGAGGAGATCCCCTGGCTCCTCTCAAAATCTACCCCCTCCACCTGCACCTCCAACTCCATTCCTTCATACCTTATTAAAACATTTGCTTCTCTTTTCTTCCCTCCCTAACCACCATCTTCAACTAATGTTTCTCCCCCACCACTTTCAAACATGCTCATGTCTCTCCTATGCTAAAAAAAATCCCTTCTTTGACCCCACAGCACCTTCCAGTTATTGCCCCATCTCCCTTCTACCAAGCTCCTCTCCTTCTCTCCAAACTTCTTCACTGCCTTGTCTTCACCCACCGCCTCCACTTCCTCTCCTCTATCTCCTCCAATCAGTCGGGCTCCCACCCCCTTCACTCTACCAAAACTACCCTCTCAAAGGTCACCAATGATCTCCCTCTTGCCAAATCCAATGACAACTACTCCACCCTAATCCTCTTCACCTCTCAGCTGCCTTCAACACTGTGGACAACCTCCTTCTCCTTGAAACATAGCTAACCTTGGCTTCACTGATACTGTCCTTTTCTCATTCTCCTATTATTTTTCTGGATATTATTTTTCAGTCTCTTTCACAGGTTTCCGCTCTGCCTTCCTCCCTCTTACTGTGGGGATTGGTCCCTCAAGGATCAGCTCTGGGTCCCCCCTTCTATTCTCTATAAACACCCTCTCCCTTGGAGAACTCATTCCCTCTCATGGCTTCAACTACCATTACTATGCAGATGATTCCCAAATCTTCATCTCCAGTCCTTCTCTACAGTCTTGTACATCCTCCTGCCTTAAGGACATCTCTACTTGGATGTCCCACTGACACCTCAAATGTATCATGTCCAAAAGAAAACTGCTCATATTCCTACCCAAACCCTGTCCCCACCATGACTTTCCCAACATTGTTGACACCTCCAGTCATATTTATTGAGCAATAACTATGCACAGGGCACTGTACTAAGCACTTGGAAGGGTACAATATAATAGAGTTGCTACCATGCTCCCTGTCTCACAAGCCCATAACCTTGTCATTATGCTCAACTCATCTCTCTCACACAATCTACTTATTCAATCTTTCACCAAATCCTGTTGGTTCTACCTGTCAAAAAAATCCACCCTGTCCTCTCCATCCAAACTGCTGCCATGGCAATCTAAGCACTTTTCCTATCCCCCCCTTGACTACTTCATTAGTCTCCTTCATGACCTCCCTGCCTACTGTTTTTACTTACTCCAGTCCATACTTCACTCTGCTGCCTGGATCATTTTCCTAAAATAAGTTCAGGCCATGTTTCCCCACTTCTCAAGAACTTCCAGTGGTTACTAATCAACCTCAAACTGAAAATCCTTACTATTGCCTTTAAAGCACTCATTCATGTTGCCCCCTGCTATTTTACCTCACTGATTTCCTACTACAGCCCAGCATGTTCACTGTGCTCCTCAAGCACTCACCTACTCACTGTACCTTGATCTTGTCTGTCTTAATGCTAACCCCTTGTCCATATCCTGTCTCCATCCTGGAATGCTCTCCCTGCTTCACATCCAGCTGGTCACTCTCCCCATCTTCAAACCCTTATTACAATAACATCTTCTCCAGCAGGTCTTCCCCAACTAAGCCCTCATTTCCCCTACTCCCTCATCCTTCTGCGCCACCCTTGCATTGTTGGTCTCCCCCTCTAGACTGTAAGCTTGTTGTGGGCAGGGAACATGTCTACCAACTCTGTTATTCTGTTCTCTCCTAGGCACTTAGTACAGTGCTCCGCACACATTAAGCCCTCAATAAATACAATTGCTGGATAGCTAGATTGGTTGGCAAGGAGATTGATGTAAAGCCTAGCTGGGGTACAGACATGAGTTGATGGCAGAGTGGTAGCAGTTTGGTGGAAAGGAATAAGCCGATTCAGGAATTGTTTTGCAGGAAGAACTGGCAGGATTTAAGATTAGATTGAATGGGAGTTAAATGATAGTGAAGAGTTGAGAATGATATTTAGGTGCTGGACTTCTGGGACAGGGTGAATGGTGGCCCTCGATTGTAAGCTTATGGTGGACAGGCAATGTGTCTACCAACTCTGTTGTACTCTTCCAAGCACTTAGTATAGTGTTCTGCACACAGTAGCACTTGATAAATACTTGATAAAACTGATTGGCACTTTTGTCTGAGATGGGAAAGTTAGGGGAAAGACTGGGTTTAGGAGGGAAGTTGAGGATTTCTAGACATGGTGTATGTGAGGTGTTGACAAAACATCCAGATGAATTAGAGGCAAGAAGAAGTGTGTGACTGCAGGTCAGAGCAGAACCCATAGCTGCAGCTCCTGAAACAACTTTCTGATCTCAGCCACCAGGAACAATCAATCAATCAATTGTATTTATTGAACGCTTACTGTGTGCAGAGCACTGTACTAAGCGCTTGGGAAGTACAAGTTGGCAACATATAGAGACAGTCCCTACCCAACAGTGGGCTCACAGTCTAAAAGGGGGAGACCTAACAAGACCTCTCTCTGCCCACACCTCAGTCAGTCAATAGAATTTACTGAGTGCTTACTGTGTACACAGCACTGTACTGATTGGGAGAGTACATTCCCTGCCCACAATAAGCTTACAGTCTAAAGTGGGACCTCCTCACCAAACTGCTGGACTCCAGAGTGGGGGCCATCCAGGAATAGCATTAAATTGAGGGAAATGATGGACAGAGAGGATGAGAGGAGAAGGCTGAAATTAAGTCTGGTGTCCAGAGGGGTGTGTTGGCAACAGTGTTTCTTTGGCAAGATTAGAGGAAAGATTGAAGTATTGAATTTATATCTGCAGAGGGCAATTCCTGCTAATATTAGCTTGGCACTTCATTTTCAACTTGACCAGATTCAAAGCACAGGCAGAATCTCCTCCCACAAAATTTCCTTCAAAGCCAAGCCTGTGAAGTGGCAGAAAGACAAAGCCAGAGCCCATTGTGTTGATCAATCAGTGGTATTTAATAATAATAATTAAAATGGTAATTGTTAAGTGCTTACTGTGTCAAGCACTGTTCTATTTACTGAGTGCTTACTGTACTAGTTAGCACTGTGCTGATGCACTTAACCAATGCAAAGGTACCAGTAGGCTCAGATGTCAGTTCCCCCCTGTTATGTCAACTTGTACTTCAAGTGCTTAGTTCAGTGCTCTGCACACAGTAAGTGTTCAATAAATACAATTGGATAAATGAATGAATGAATGAACTGCACCTGCCACTCCCTATCAAAACACCCAGGAAGTTTGAACCTAGTCAAACAATGGTATTTATTGAGTGCTTACTCTGCAAAGCACTGTACTAAGCACTTGGGAAAGAATATAATAGAGTCTGTAGATGCAATCCCTGCCATTAAGGAGCTTACAGTCTATAGGATTCTAGTCAGATATCATAGAGCTGTTGACAAGGTGGATAGTCATGGGTTCAAATCCTGGCTCTGCCACTTGTCTTCTGTGTAACCTTGGGTAAGTCAGTTCTCTGTATCTCATCTGGAAAATGAAGACTGAGGCTGTGAACCCCCACATGGGACAGGGACTGTGTCTAACCCAATTAGCTTAAATCCACCCCAGCACTTAGTACATTGTGTCACACATAGTAAGTGCTTAGCAAATACCACAGTTATTTTTGCAGAAGCAGCGTGGCGTAGTGGATAGAGCTTGGTCCTGGGAGTCAGAAGGTCATGAGTTCTAATCCCAGCTCAGCCACTTGTCTGCTGCATGATGGGCAAATCTCTTAACTTCTCTGTGCCTCAGTTATCTCATCTGTAAATTTGGGATTGAGATTGTGAGCCCCACATGGGACAGGAACTGTGTCCAGCCTAATTTGGTTGTATCCACTCCAGCACTTAGTACAGTGCCTCGTAAATGGTAAGCGCTTAATACCATTATTATTATTATTGTATTATGTGCTTACTATGTGCCAGGCACAATTCTAAGCACTGGGGTAGATACAAGATAATCAACTTGAAAACAGTTACTGTGTCACATGGGGCTCACAATCTTAATCCCCATTTTACAGATGAGGTAACAGGCACAGAGAAGTGAACTGACTTACCCAAGGTCACACAGTGGGAGCGTGGCAGAGCCAGATTTAGAACCCAGGTCCTTCCAGGCACTTTATTAAGTGTCTAGTATGGTCTAAATGCCAAAGGAGCTACAAGGATATCATACTGGACACAATCCTTATCCTTCTTAGGGTTCACAATTTATCTTATCCCCATTTTTCAGTTGAGGAAACTGAGGCCCAGAGAGGTTAAAAGACTTGCAGAAGGTCACACAGCAGACCAGTGACAGAGCTGAGCCTCGAGCCCATGTCTCCTGATTCCCAGTTCCATGCTCTTTCCACTGGGCCCTGCTGCCTCACATTCCAGTAGCTCCAGTGTAAAGATGTTCCCTTCTAAGTCCGTCAATGAATCAATTGTATTTATTGAACATTTATTGGGGGCAGAGCACTGTACTAAGCAATTGAGAACGGACAATACATTCCCTGCCTACAAAAACTAATAATAATAATGATGGCATTTGTTAAGCGCTTACTGTGTGCCAAGCAATGTTCTAAGCACCAGAAAAAATGTGGGACACCCCCTACAGAGAATCCAGTAGGATCTAAATTTATGCCCTCCCTTTCTCTAAATTCAGGCTTAGCCAGTGTGCCCTTTAAGGAAACTTCTTTGAATTCAATTTTGAATCTAGCGGCCACCCTGGGCTGTAGAAGCCACTTGCCTACCTCCTTGACTTGTGTATTTTTTTTAATCATTTCTAAGTGAGATAGCGTGAGTAATCATTTAGATTGTATTTGCCTTGCCCCATGGCCCTGGTTCTAAGAAGAACAAAAGTAAAATTAACAGTAGTAAAAATTCAGAAGGACTGAGCTTTGATATGTTATTTAGCGTCTGGCAAGGATAATTCAAGAAAATTGTGTCCATCCTCTTGATCGCATAAACTAAACAAACAGGGAGGGGAGACGTCCAGCTGGGAGACATTTTCACATTAAAAGGTGCTAAAAATGGGCAATAGCTCCTCACTGCAACGCAGGAGGTTCAATTTTTAGTCATTTCCTCTCACTCCTCAGACTCATGGTCGCTGACAAAGCTAAGAAAAGGGGATGGGCCCTTCTGCTGGATTTACACCATGATGACTGGGATAAGAGAAGGGAATCCTGTTCAGTCTCACCCTCTTCTTCAGGTGATCAGAAGGAGGTAGGCTGAATGAGGAGGGAGAGGAAGGTCTGAAAACCTTAGGCTGCTACTTAAGAGCAGAATAACTACCAAAATAAATCTCACTCCATATTCCGTGAGTGTCAGGGTTCCCTATAGACTATAAGATCACTGTGGTCAGGGAACATATCTACCTATTTGGAGACACAGCAGGCAGAGCGCTTAATACAGTGATCTGCACACACCATTCAATAAATTATTGTTATTATTATTACCGTGTTGTTTTAAGATTTTTGAGCTCTGAGGCCAAGGACTGTGTCTAATTCCCACCAGAGTACTCTTTCCCTGTGCTTAGTGTACTTAATAATACTAATAATAATAATGGCATTTGTTAAGTGCTTACTATGTGCCAGACATTGTACAAAGTGCTGGGGTGTATACAAGCAAATCAGGTTGGACACAGTCCCTGTCTCATGTAGGGCTCACAATCTCAATCCCCATTTTACAGATGATGTAACTGAGGCTCAGAGAAGTGAAGTGACTTGCCCAGGGTCACACAGCAGACAGGTGGCGGAGCTGGGATTAGAACTCATGACCTGATTTCCAGGCCCGTGCTCTATCCATTATGCCATACTATTATTCCCCTCAAAATGTCCAGATTTCATTTATCCTTTAAAACATGCAGTCTATCTACATGACTCTTCAGGTATGTACAAGTGTCCTGGGGAAGCAGCGTGGACTAATGGCTAGAGCACGGGCCTGGGAACCAGAAGGACCTGGGTTCTAATGCCAGCTCCACCACTTGTCTATGTGACCTTGGGCAAATCACCTCACCTTTCTGTGTCTCAGTTACCTCATCTGTAAAATGGGGATTAAGACTATGAGCCCCATGTGGGACATGGACTGTGTCCCATTTAATTAGCTTAGATCTACCCCAGCTCTTAATACAGTGCCTGGCACAGAGTAAGTACTTAAATATCATTTAAAAAAAGTTAACAAGTAGCCATTCAAATCGTTCTGTAATTCTCTGTTTATCTGCTTTTTCTGCCTCCCAAAATATGCTTGGACCACTGGCCCTCCCACCAGCCCCTGAAAAACTAATGCCCAAGACCTTTTACTTCCAGGAAATGTGACCACTTTACTATCCTTAACTTTACCCCTCTAAACGCCAGGTTTTTCTGCCAAGCTATGTCAGCATTAATTAATTGACCCCACCTTGTGCACCACAGATGAAAGAATGGGCTCCAGAGTCCAGAGAAGGGGCCTTGATGACCACAGAAATCTCTTTTCCTTCTGCCCAATGCCACATGACCCCAAAGTAGGGGTCTCCGTACAGTAGGTACTCAAATACCACTGACTGATTCAACTACTGTTGTACTCGCCCAAGACTTTAGAACAGTGCTCAGTAAATATAATTCATTGATTATAATCTAATGTCAGACACTGGTATCAAAATTAATTTGCAGGTAATATTTGTAGGGAGAGGAGAAATGTCCAGAATCATTGTGAAAGAAAAAGAGGGAAAAGGGAGGAGAATTAGCATTACCTAGTGGATAGACCTAAGGCCTGGGCATCAGAAGGACCTGGGTCCTAATCTTGACTCCACCACTTGTCTGCTATGTGAACTTGGGCAAGTCACTTCACTTCTCTGTGCCTCAGTTACCCCATCTGTAAAATGGGGAATGAGACTGTGAGCCCCATGTAGGACAAGGACTATATCCAATCTGACTAGTTTATCTTTATGCCAGCACTTAGTACAGTGTTTGGCCCATAGTAAGTACTTAAATACCACCATCATTTGGTTCACTTGGCTCAGACGTCCTCCTGGTAACATCCAAATTGCTCCTTTATTCCTCTCCCCACCCACCTCCCTCAGTTTCTGTTTTTGCTATGGTTTCGAGAATAGAACATGGGCCTGGGAGTACGAAGAACCTGGGTTCTAATCCTGACTCTTCCACTTGTCTGCTGTGTGACCTTGGGCAAGTCACTTCACTTCTCCTCAGTTACCTCATCTGTAAAATGGGGATTAAGAGTGTGAGCCCCATATGGGACAAGGACTGTGGCCAACCCAATTAATTTGTATCTACCCCAGTGCTTGGAACAGTGCTTGGCACATAGTAAGTGCTTAAACACCATCATTATTATTATTATTATTTTGAGAAGCAAGATGGAGTGGGTGCTGAATGTCCACTGTAATAATAATAATGATGGTATTTGTTAAGCACTTACTATGTGCCAAGCACACTGTACCTACCCTCCCACCTTGTAAACCCAAGGAGACTGTGTCACTGATATGGGAGACTCAGCAGGCAAAGGTGATCACAACAGGCAGATTTGCCCACCAATAAGGCAATGCGTTGATTCCAATGTTTTAATTGGAAGAATCTGAGCAACAAAGGCTTCCCGGAAGCCTTTCAGTTGTTGGTGGGAGTTGGAGATTAGCAAACTGCAGATCAATTGTGTACTCCTTTGAAGAAAGGAAAGCTGTAGTCTGACAGATGTGGGGAGGGGAAGATGAAATTCTAGGGTAGGAAATACAGCCTGGGACTTCCAGGGTAAGGAGGCTTAAGGCCCTTTTACCCTCATGAAGCTGTCCTCTAACCTCAAAAATTACAGTTTATGCACGTTTCTTTTCTTTTATCTCTGGGAAGGATGAAGGAAAATTGGTCATCGTCTTCCTTCTAATACCTCATTCATATACTAAAGGACCATGGCAATGTCACCCCTAAAATATCAGGACGTACCTCAAATGCAAATGTTTCCACTTTTTAGAATCGAGGAATGTACACCCTTGGAACTTTAGTCAGGCACCTATCCCAGAGACTACTGAGTACATAAACTGAATAGAATACATTTTAAAACTACTTGCAACATCATGAAGTCATTTCCTAACTGCAATTCTTGACCCTGCCTGTGTAGGGAAGGACTCAAATTCAGAGAACGATCTTTTCGTAGGAGATCCATTCATTCACTCATTCATTCAATCATATTTATTGAGCGCTTACTGTGTGCAGAGCACTGTACTAAGTGCTTGGGAAATACAAGTTGGCAACATATAGAGACGGTCCCTACCCAACAACCGGTTCGCAGTATAGAAGGGGGAGACATTCTAATTAAGGCTTAGTGTTTCTTGTGTACCAAGTACTGCAGTACACACAGGGTGATCAGATCAGACACAGTCCCTGTTTCACATGGGCCCCATAACCTATTTTAGTCCCTCTTTACAGATGAGGAAACAATCTCAGAGACAGTGACTTGCCCGGGTGTTTTTTAAAAATTGTATTTGTTAAGCACTTACTACGTGCCAGGCACTGTACTAAGCCCCAGGGTAGATACAAGTTAATCAGATTGGACACAGTCCATGCCCCACGTGGGGCTCTCAGCTCCATTTTACAGATGAGGTAAATGAAGCCCAGAGAAGTGAAGTGAGTTGCACAAGGTCACACAGCAGACAAGTGGAGGAGCTGGGATTAGAACCCAGTTCCTTTTGACTCCCAGGCCTATTAACTAGGACAAGTTGCTTCCCAGTTGGCCAGTGGTAGATCTCAGAATAAAACCCAGATCTCCCAAAACCCGAGCCCATTCCTTTTCCTCTAGGCTGCACTGCCTCCTCAAAGCCACCACATTCTGAAAACAATGGGAAACTGCCAACCATCTGGCTTTGAACACAAACACCCACTGGCCCCTCCATGGTATGAATTTCCCGGCCTTTACAGTAAAGATAGTAGTAAGGCTTGTCTTCTGATGGGCTTGCCCATCAGGTTTCTGGAAATAATCTCATGAAACTGGAATCTTATCTCCTTTTGTATTTCTCTGAAGTAGGAAACCTGCTACTAATTCTGAAGAAATGATGGTGATTAATGATAATCATTTCTAAACTCAGCTCACAATAGGAGAAACAGCAGGCTCAGTTCTGATAATAATGGTAGCAGTGGTGGTATTTGTTAAGCATTTACTACGTGCCAGGCACTGTAATAAGTAATAATAGTAATAATAATAATGATGGCACTTGCTAAGCACTTACTATGTGCCAAGCATTGTTCTAAATGCTGGGGTAGATACAAGGTAATCAGGTTGTCCCACGCGGGGCTCACAGTCTTAATCCCCATTTTACAGATGAGGTAACTGAGGCACAGAAAAGTTAAGTGATTTGCCCAAAGTACCGGGATCAGTACAAGGCGAGATTGGACACAGTCCCTGTCCCACATGGGGCTTATAGTTTTAATCCCCATTTGACCAGTGAGGTAACTGAGTCCCAGAGAAGAGAAAATACTTGCCCAAGGTCACACAGCAGTCAAGTGGTGGAGACCAGATTAGAATGCAAGTCCTTCTGATTCCCAGGCCCATGTTCTATTCACTAGGCCATGCTGCTTCTCTATCCCCAATCTGTCCCCAAAGCATCAAAATCAGGCGATCACTTACACCTCTTCCCATGCTGCAGATAAATATAGTGTCTAGTTTGATCCTCTTAACACTACAGTCTGTAGAGCAAGCTTGATTTCCTTGCTAGGTCCTACAAATAACTAACTCGCTAGTTTTAACTGGGGCTCAATTCAAGTGGGTCACTTAAAGAAAGCTTGCAAGCTGTAAGAAAGAAAGTCTTCAGATTAATAAATATTAGAACAGTGCTTTGCAAATAGTAAGCGCTTAACAAATGCCATCATCAATTAAATAATAAAGGATCTGGTTGACAAAATGGCCTACAATTTCAGGCACTGAGGATCACAGGTGCCAATTCAGTGGAGGTGATGGCCCCAACAGCGTTTTAATGATGGCATTTGTTAACCATTTATTATGCTCCAGGCACTGTATTAAGCAGTGTATACAAGTAAATCGAGTTGGACACAGTCCCTGTCCCATGCAGGGCTCACAATCTCAATCTCCATTTTACAGATGAGATACTTGAGGCACAGAGAAGTGAAGTGTCTTTCCCAAGGCCACACAGCAGACAAGTGGTGGAGCCGGGATTAGAATCCATGGCCTTCTGATTTACAGGCCATTCTTGACCCACTTTGCCATGCTGCTTCTCCACTGTGTCATACAGATTTTCTGGACTTTCACTGTGGTCATCCCTTGTCTCTGACAAGATTGAGAGCTTTCAGTCCAAGCTAAAGAGAACCAAAAGGGTGGCTTTCTGGGCTGCTAGTTCTTTGACACCTGAGCCCTCCAGTCCCACAATCCCAACCTGTGAAAAATCCAGCCTTTTGTCACTCCTCTACCCAAAATGAACACTTGAACCCTAAGGTGGGGACTATTTTCCAGAGTTCTCAAATTGGTATTGCTGGCCAGGCACTTAACTGTAATAAGAAACCAGAGAAATGAGTTTCCTCGTCACAGAACTTAACCCATTTCCTCATCTTTCCCCAGCCCGTGAAAATGAGGTTATGGGTAACTAGGAAATTCAGCTCCTCAGAAAAGTGTCTAGTGTGAAGAGAAATAGGAGTCCTCCCTCAGATTTTCGAATGAGCGTGAGTGCGGTCACCACATAGCACACAACGGGCCTAGACCGGATATAAAAGGAATCTACCCAAGAAAGAGACATGACTGCAAGAAACCTGGCCTCCATAGACTGAAACCATCAGCATCAGAGAGGAAGAGAGGAGATGGGAAGTCACTTTGTTTAAAAAATATTTTTTTAAAGCCTCAATGTGAGGTGACAGCTCTTTGCCATGCTATTTTCACTGCTGGTGTGCTCTCTTGCTTCATCTCAACGACACGTTACACCTCCTCAGGCTGCTGGCTCTTTGCTTTCCCACCCATTGTAGTTTATACCACTCTCTAGTTTGCAAAAAGGAAAAAAAAAATACGAATAATCTGTTCTCTCCCCCTTTAGTCTGGGACTCATATTCTGCCTCTTCTCTCTCACTGAAATCCAGATAAACCAAATGAGGCCTCCTTTGGAACGGAAATTATGCAGGACTGAAACTGTCCATTAGGGACCCATTAACCAAGCTGAAAAAGGTGAAAAATGACCAGATTAAACATAGATGTTTGGAGTCTAAATTAACCCAGCTGCATTCTCTTTCAGTGGCCCTGATTCTTCAATCTAGGTGTGAATGGACAGTTTCTATATTTGTAGTACTTTTCTCAACTACAATACCCCACTACCACCTTCCCTTAAAGCAACTGGGGAGAAATCCTCAGTGGCAAGAAATTTAGCTTCTCCACCCATTCTGGTATCCCCATTAATTGCCACCACAGTTTTGCTTCAGTTCCCTGCCCTCAAACTGGTAACATCCCATATCTATTAACTTTTTTTCTTCTTTGATACCTGAAGAACAAGAGTGGTATGCGAATGCTGATCTAGGTGCGTCACTGGACACTTTTCTTCTGGAAAATTCAGTGTAGAACTGGGGAAGCAGCACGACCTAACGGAAAGAGTGTGGGCCAAGGAGTCAAAGGACCTGGGTTCTAATCCTGACTTCATCACTGGTCTGCCGTATGACCTTGGGCAAGTCACTTCATTTCTCTGGGCCTCAGGTACCTCATCTGTAAAATGAGGATGGAAACTGTGAGCCTTATGTGAGACAGGGACTGTGTTCAAACTGATTTCCTTGTATCCACCCCAGCGCTTAGTACTGTGCTAGCACATAGTAAGCACTTAAATATCATAATTAACATTCTTATTATACCGATACTCTGGATGATTCCACCTTACTCTCCTGCCTCAGTGCTTACTGAGTGGCTACTGTATGCAGAGCACTGTATTAGGTCCTTGGGAGCACACAATAGAAGACACAGTCCCTGTCCCTGAAGAGCTTTCAATCTAATGGGGTAAGACTGACAGGCCCAAATAATTTTCATACAATGAGAATACAGCGATACAACTGGTAAAACCAAAGTTAAGCAGAAAATGAATAACTGAAGTAAATATATTATTATACATATAATTGCTAAGGGTGGCTTGTGGGATGAATTGATCAGGGAAATGGGGAGAAGTCAATGAATACGTCCTGGAGGAGGGGTTTGAAGGAGAGCTCTTGAAGGTGGGGAAGGAAATGGTTTGGCAAGTGTGAGGTATTCATTCATTCAGTCATATTTATTGAGCACTTACTGAGTGCAGAGCACTGTAATAATAATAATAATAATAATAATGATGATGATGGCATTTATTAAGTGCTTACTATGTGCAAAGCACTGTTCTAAGCACTGGGGAGGTTACAAGGTAATCAGGTTGTCCCACGAAGGGCTCACAATCTTCATCCCCATTTTACAGATGAGGGAACTGAGGCCCAGAGAAGTTAGGTGACTTGCCCAAAGTCACACAGCTGACAATTGGCGGAGCCAGGATTTGAACCCGTGACCTCTGCCTCCAAAGCCCATGCTCTTTCCACTGAGCCACACTAGCACTTGGGAGAGTACAATACAAGAAACAGACATTCCTTGCCCACAACGAGCATTTACGTTTGCGGTGTTTTTCCTCCCTTCATTTCCCTGGTCTTTGAGAAAACTGGGCCAAATTTGACAGTCTTGGGTTAACCGCTTTCAACTCTTATGTGATTCAAGTCAAAAATCACTTTGTCTTGGGCTTTTGTTTTCTAAGATGGCAAAGTATCTACCATTTCATTATTTTCTGTTGATCATTCTCAGTGACTTCAGTCAGACCCCACTTGCCAGGGAGAAGCTTGTTATGGGCAGGGAGGGAGAAGCTTGTTATGGGCAGGGAATGTGTCTGTTTACTGCTATATTGTAATCTCCCAAGCACTTAGTACAGTGCCCTGCACACACCAAGCACTCAAATATAATTGAATGAACAGGTACTTAATTCCATTTTACAGATGAGGAAATTGAGATGGAGAAAAGTCAAATGAGGGAAGTAGTATGGCTTAGTGGAAAGACAATGGGCCTGAGAGCCAGAGAACCTGGGTTCTAGTCCCAGCTCCGCCTCTTGTCTGTAGTGTGACCTAAGGCAAGTCACTTCTCTGTGCCTCTGCTATTTCATCTGTAAAATGGAGATTTAATATCAGTTCTCCCTCCTATTTAGACCATGAGCCCCATGTGAGACCTGATTAGCTTGTACCAATTCCAGTACTTCACACATAGTAAGAGCTAATTATTATTATCATTGCCACCCAAGGTCACACAATAAGCAAGTGGTAGAGACAAGATTAGAACCCAGGTCCCCGGACTCCCAGCCTGTGCACTTTTCATTACATCATGCTGCTTCCCTTTACCATGTTGTTTCCAAGTTCATTCAGAGAAAGTTAGCATCTTATTGTGTTTGAAGCTCTGAACTCTAATCCAGCCAAAGTGATCCCCTAGAAATGAAGAGCAAGCCCACTCTTGGAAAAGTAAGTCTAGGCCCCACCAAATCAAATGCATTCAAGGAATCCAACTCTCATCCTAACTCCAACTCCCCATCATTAGATCTCAAGTGGGAAAACTTCAAATGGATCAACTTTCCCTGTTGAGAAAATTGTTTTCTCCCAGACAACACTAAATGTGTCTTTCTGATCTTCTAAATTTGGCTTTGGGCTTCATTCTGCTCCATTTGTTGCCTTCTCATTTTTCTCCCCTTTATCTGATAGCTTATCCATCTTTCATTCTGACCTACCTTTTGTGTTTTTTTAAATCGATCAATCACTGGGAGGCAGCATGGCCTGTGGAAAGATCATGGGCCTGGGAGTGAGAGGAGTTGGGTTCTAATCTCTGCTCAGCTAAGTGTTTGCTGTGTGACCTTGGGCAAGTCACTTAACTTCTCTGTGCCGCTATGCACTCATCTGTGAAATGGGGATTAAATATCTCTTATCCCTCCTACTTAGACTGTGAGCCCCATGCAGGACAGGGACTGTGTCCAACATAATTAACCCTCACCTACCCAAGTGGTTAGAATAGTGTTTGACACAAAGTAAGATCTTAAATACCACTGAAAAAAAATGGCATTTGAGTGCTTACCATGTGCAGAACATTCTGTAATAAGTGCTTGGGAGAGTACAGAGTAGCAGCGTGGCTCAGTGGAAAGAGCACAGGCTTTGGAGTCAGTCATGGGTTTAAGTCCCAGCTCTGCCAATTGTCAGCTGGGTGACTTTGGGCAAGTCACTTCACTTCTCTGGGCCTCAGTTACCTCATCTGTAAAATGGGGATTAAGACTGTGAGCTCCCCCCGTGGGACAACCTAAGCACCTTGGAACCTCCCCAGCGCTTAGAACAGTGCTTTGCACATAGTAAGCACTTAATAAATGCCATTATTATTATTATTATTATTATTACAATGTAACACGTAGAGACATTCCCGGCCCACAGCGAGTTTATAATCTAGAAGGGGAGACAGACATTGATATAAATACATTTGTAACACAATTTACAGATATGTAATTAATGATAGCATTTGTTAAGCGCTTACTATGTGCAAAGCACGGTTCTAAGCGCTGGGGAGGTTACAAAGTGATCAGGTTGTTCCACGGGGGGCTCACAGTCTTAATCCCCATTTAACAGATGAGGTAACTGAGGCCCAGAGAAGTTAAGTGACTTGCCCAAAGTCACACAGCTGGCAATTGTAGAGCTAGGATTTGAACCCATGACCTCTGACTCCAAAGCCCGTGCTCTTTCCACTGAGCCATGCTGCTTCCCTAATGGATATACTGTACATAATGAATTTATTTTTCTAGGTACTCCTAGCCAAGAATGGATAACAATTGCAAACTCCACAGTGCTTAGTCCATTTTTTAAAAGAAAGATTTCCAC